>NC_069504.1:771338357-771525857 GCF_027579735.1 Bombina bombina | reverse complement strand
ATATTTTTTATTCTTTTATGTATATGTAAAGAATTGTAGTATGTTGGCATATTGTGTAAACATTATTACTTATTTCTGATTGATTCTTTTTAATTGTATTTATTCATTATGATATTTTTACTAAGCATTATTACTTATGAGACAGGTTTTAATCTGTTCAGTATGCAATGAAACTATTTTTCTGCTATTTACGTATGAATCCTATATAGATATTAAAGTTCTTAGCAATGGTTCAAACATCAGTGACGTTTTGAGGTGGGAGTGATCTTGCATCAGGAAAGTTATATAAATGTGACAGAGTAGGTGGGCATTTATAAAGCCTATGATGAAGTAGATATTTCAGTGAAATGTGTAAGGCCACGCCACCCTTACGTCACTGTGTTTTCGAACATACGCCGATACAAGTAACGGTTTGTTTGGCAACATTGTTTGCTTCCTTGTTACTTATTGTTACGATTGAGTAACAGCCGACATAACCTTAAACTCTACTAAACATACCAGCTTATATCCGGACTTGGGATTCCATAGTTGTACAGCTGATACATCAAGGAATGCAGCCTGGGTTAATCTATATTGGGGCAGGATTTTGTGTACGCTGAACTTACCTCATATGATTGAGGTTTTACTGAGTGAGTAGCCACCTATTTGGGCTTTGCTTAGATTTCTACATTACAACATTTGGATCTGGTGCCGGTCGATTTTCCTGAGAAACAGACATCCTCCCAAAAGAGTTTTTACATCTTTTCGGACTGAGTATTATTCACCCAGATAAGACTTTTATTATCATTATTTCCAATTTTATTTCTATATTTTTTCACAGCAGTATGCTGCTTTTTTCTTGTTTATTTATATATATATATACACATGTATGAATATATATATATATATTTACACACACATATTGAGAGGTAGATTGCTATTACTTACCAACACATGGGTCCTTTGTGTTATTGATGATCTTACGTGAATTTCCCAGGCACTTGCAGGTATAATCGCCATCAATATTAGAACAGTTTCCATATGGTCCACAGATCAATCGGTCTTCTTCGCACTCATTTATATCTGTGATAGAATTAAATCTTTAGAATTTTATACATACTGTTCTACAGGGCTCTCTTGCGCAATCTTTTTTTTTTTTAAGTATTTTTATTGAGGTATAACAGATCATACATTAAATCGAAATGCTTGGTCAAGAACATATCACACTTAGACATATTTTCAACATAACATGTTATATAGAAACCTGACCTTTAGCTAAAAACCATAACCTCGTTGAATTTTCATTTTTACAAGAGAAATACATAAAAAGAGAAAAGGAAAGAAGAGAAAGAAAGAAGAGAAGAAGAAGATTGTCATTTAGATCGTGGAATTCAGACTTCAAGTTTCTCGTGTACCCTGTATCGCAAGCCATCAGACTTCAATATCTATTTAATTATCATATTTGTTATATATATAATCTTCCCAAATAAATCTTGCCCAATCTTTTTATATGAACAAATGAGCATAATTTCTTTTAACATTTCAAATGTGATATGTAGTGTTGTTTTCTACTAACACATGCTAATAGCTGTAATATGCTGCAGTGAAGTATCTCTTATTCTACAGACCCCGGGATGCTCATTTATGTGCCTTACATGTTTTTCTTTCTTTACAAATATGTACAACTCTGTTAGACACACTATTGTCTATTATTTATGGAATATATACCTTTATGGGTAATTAACATCTAGATCAGGGGTCAGCAACCTTCGGCTCCCAGATGTTTTGTAACTACATTTCCCATGATGCTCAGATAGCCTAAAGAGTGTCTCAGCATCGTGGGAAATGTAGTTCCAAAACATCTGGGAGCCGAAGGTTGCTGACCCCTGATCTAGATAATTGGAAATTATTTGAATTATATTACCTAGTAACAAACATGAAAATATATACACCCAAATACAAGGAAAATATCTATTAAATGCTTAGAATCTTCTGTGTTGATTCCTCTTCCGGAAAAAATGCATTTACTCCAATAAACGTCTGCAGAAGACCTAAACATTTCCTGTTGAATGCCATTATATTTATCTCCAGGAATCTCCATCACCTTGTTACGAGAGAAATATCATATTGGTTTATAGGATCTTTGTTCTGCTTAAGAAATATAAATTAAGATGAACAGGAAGATGTTTATATGTTGTGATACGACGGAGACACTTCTGTGCCCACAAGAATGCTGGACTGATTTTGCTAAGGGATGCCAAACATTGGGTTCTTCCACTCTGTGATTGAATTTATGAGACTGCTGTCCTTTTGCTAAATAAAAAGTTGACAGGCTGACCTTAAAAAACTTTCTTAAAGTGATGTAAGGACCTGAATATTGTCTTTATCTCCAGAATTTTGGAGGTAAGAATTAATTCTCACAAACTCCACTTGCCTTGAACAATGTGATACTGATATTTTTCTCCCTAACCAGTTTTGCTAGAGTCTGTTAAAAGTTCTTTCTTTCTGGACAACCTAATCTATTCTCTAGTAGTGAAGAACTTGCAAAGCTGAATATACTTTAAATCCTATGGCCTCTATTTATCAAGGTCTGGCGGACCTGATCCGATACTGCGGATCAGGTCCGCCAGACCTCGCTGAATACGGTGAGCAATACGCTTGTCGTATTCAGCATTGCACCAGCAGCTCACAAGAGCTGCTGGTACAACGCCACCCCCTGCAGACTCGCGGCCGCCAGCAGGGGGGTGTCAATCAACCCGATCATACTCGATTGGGTTGATTTCCGGCGATGTCTGTCCGCCTGCTCAGAGCAGGCGGACAGGTTATGGAGCAGCGGTCTTTGTGACCGCTGCTTCATAACTGCTGTTTATGGCGAGTCTGAAGACTCACCAGAAACACGGCCCTTCAAGCTCCATATGGAGCTTGATAAATATGGGCCTAAATCTTCTTCAAAAGGAGAATCCTTATTCCCTTTCTTGTATCAAAAGGAGTCCCCCAAAAATGTTGTTTGTTAGTTGGTATTGGTTAACTTTTCTCCTAGTTGACTATCCAATAAGTTTGTATGTGAAGCACAGGCTGCATATGAAGAAGGGCCTTTCCCAACAGACCGCTATTAGAAGAATGCCATCTAACTAGTGAGGCAGGAATATTCCCTATGAGAGGTACAAGGTCTGTTTGTGGATGTTCTGGGAGTTGATTAAACAATGAAAAGGCAGTCCCAGAAACAGAAAATGCTATTCTCTTGCTGCTAAAAGAAAATACTGAAGGTGGGTGGTGACATAGGTATGAAACAATATCAAGTATAATTGAGGCCTGTGGGCACAAGGAAAGGCATTTGCATGCATCAGACCCATAACAACTTTTTTTGTTACCAGGAACATTGTACTCCATGCTACAGCTTCCTTGACAAGGATGATCTGTGACTAAAACAAGTCCTGACTGTGATTAAAACCTTTGAATCGGATTTGATTGATGAAGCCTATCTATACAAAGGTGAATGATAGACTGTTTGTTTAAATCTGTAGGGAATTGTTTTAGTTAAATATTTTTTATAAAAGTTTAACAAGTCAAGGAAAATAAGTAATGGAAACTAAACAAAAACTTAAATAGGAAAAGGGGAGATAAAATATAAAACACAAATTGATGCAACCCAAGGTACAAACTATTAATATATAAAAGGCAACGTTATATTATTACTAGTAGAAAAATACAAAAAGAGTAAGTAGCACTTTTAAAGCACAGACAATGCCAATCTGCTATATATTAGTCAAGTGAGAGAAGAATCCTATATTATAAAAGGCCAAGTATGTTTCTCCGATACAGTCATGTGCAGTAGAGACTGCAGCACGAGACAAACATACTTGGCCTTAACCCCTTAATGGTCGTTAAGCCCTGAGCCACTCTCTGCTGCAATCTCGCTAAAAGTAGCAAAATCACTCTATTTCTGCATGCCCCATGAGTGGGGCAGTGCAGAAATAATCTTGCAGAGCTACCGAAGCAGAGAGGGACACGCTGTGTCGGGCAGCAGTGGTGCCGATGGAGGGTTAGGAGGAAGGCGGGTGGGTGGCCTATTGCTGGAGGGGGGCGGTTACCAGGTGGGACCGCTGCACTACAGAAAAAAAAAATGAAGAGCGGCAGGGAAGGGAAAAGAGGGAGGGAGAGAGAGGGGATCCAAGTGGATGGGGATTTTAGCCCATGTACACGGGCTTTAGGACTAGTACAAAATAAAACATAACATTTAATAACTAAAATGAAAACAAATAACATAGATGTTTAAAACAGAGTAAATAAACCAAATCTGAATGCTAGAAGCAAGGTTGATGAATATAGTGTCATTTATTCACAATCCTCAGTCTATGGTCTGTCATTGATTAACTGATAAAAGGTTGAGAGATGTCACTCAAAGGAGAGAAAACAGGAAAGCTGTTAGTGAAATCCTTTCTTTAATTATAAGTATCATATGCCCCAATATTAATCACAATGAAATATAAGTATAAATGATACAATACTGCAAGATCAAGGGCGTATCCAGTAACAATTCTAAGCTGATTTCTTATAGAATTTATACCCATCTCAAACTTGCTCTATACCATGGGCCCAATGTACTATGCATTGGCTGTACAAGGTTCCCGACTTGAGACATCACCATACTGATGGGGGACCTCAAGGCCAAGACTGGAAGCAACATTGTACAAAGAAGTCATGGGCAACATGAACGAGAATCTCTGCGTCCTGAACAGTCTGGTTATAGGTGGCAGTGTATTCCCACAAGGCAAAGTGGGTGTCACCAAACCATTCAACATATAACCAGATCCATGTCTGCATTACGAAGAAATTCTGGAGGTCCCTGCTGGATGTCAAAGTGATGAGGGGAGCGAACGTGGCATCAGACCATCACATTTTTATGGCCAGGCTAAAGCTAAAGCTGAAGAAAGCATGGGTGGAACCAACAAACTTACACCAGCAATATAACTCCACCCTCCTCAAAGATGTACAGAAACTGAGTAAACTTTTTGCTGAAGGTGGCTGAGTATTCACTCACGGCTAGATTTAGAGTTTTGTCGGTAAGGACCCGCGTAGCTAACGCTGGCTTTTTTCTGGCCGCACCTTTAAAATAACTCTGGTATTGAGAGTCCATATAATGTCAGCGTTATGCTCCAAAAAAGGAGCGTAGAGCATATTTAACGCAAATGCAACTCTTTAAAGTCCCCCACAGTGTTTGTTGCTACTACCTCTTGAGGAAGTTTATTCCATAAATCAATCACTCTTTCTGTAAAGAAGTGCTTCCTCAAATTACTCCTGAATCTACTACCCTTTAGCTTGAGCTCATGACCCCTTGTTCTTGAATTTTCCATTTTATGTAAAATACCCACAGCCTCAGTTTTACTAAACCCTTTAATGTACTTGAAAGTTGCTATCATATCACCTCTTTCCCTTCTCTCCTCTAAGCTATACATATTTAGGTCATTGAGCCTATCCTGGTAAGTTTTATTTTTTAGACCATGTACCATTTTGGTAGCCCTCCTTTGCACAGATTCAAGTTTGTTAATATCCTTCTGAAGATATGGCCTCCAGAACTGCACACAATACTCAAGATGAGGCCTAACTAATGATCTATAAAGTGGCATAAGAACCTTACTATTTCTGCTGCAAATACCTCTACCAATACATCCAAGCATTCTGCTAGCCTTACTCGCTGCCTTACTACATTGTTTACTAAGTTTTAAATCATCTGAAATAATAATTCCCAAGTCCTGTTCCTCGTCTGTAACAGTCAGTAAAGTGTCATTGAGTCTGTAATTAACATTTGGATTTTTCTTCCCTAAATGCATTATTTTACACTTTGCTGTGTTAAAGTTTTAGATCCCAGTCGTTTGTCCAATCCTCCAATTGTTGTATATAACTTCTCATTTTAAACTAATTACACCTACTCTAAGCCCCCTAATAAAATAACAAAGCCCCCCAAAATAAAAAATGCCCTACCCTATTCTAAATTACTAAAGTTCAAAGCTCTTTTACCTTACCAGCCCTGAACAGGGCCCTTTGCGGGGCATGCCCCAAAGAATTCAGCTCTTTTGCCTGTAAAAAAAAACATACAATACCCCCCCCCAACATTACAACCCACATACCCCTAATCTAACCCAAACCCCCCTTAAATAAACATAACACTAAGCCCCTGAAGATCATCCTACCTTGTCTTCACCATACCAGGTTCACCGATCGGTCCTGGCTCCAAAATCTTCATCCAACCCAAGCGGGGGCTGGCGATCCATCATCCGGCGGCTGAAGAGGTCCAGAAGAGGTTCCAAAGTCTTCATCCTATCCGGGAAGAAGAGTAGATCCAATAGAATGCGAGCTCAATCTGATTGGCTGATTGGATCAGCCAATCGGATTGAACTTGATTCTGATTGGCTGATTCCATCAGCCAATCAGAATATTCCTACCTTAATTCCGATTGGCTGATAGAATCCTATCAGTCAATCGGAATTCGAGGGACGCCATCTAGGATGACGTCCCTTAAAGGAACCGTCATTCTTCAGTTGGACGTCGCCGGATGAAGATGGGTCCGCGGTGGAGGTCTTCAGGATGGAGCCGGTCCTCATCGGATGAAGATAGAAGATGCCGCTTGGAAGATGATGGTTGCCGGTCCGGATCTACTCTTCTTCCCGGATAGGATGAAGACTTTGGAGCCTCTTCTGGACCTCTTCAGCCGCCGGATGATGGATCGCCAGCCCCCGCTTGGGTTGGATGAAGATTTTGGAGCCAGGACCGATCAGTGAACCTGGTATGGTGAAGACAAGGTAGGATGATCTTCAGGGGCTTAGTGTTAGGTTTATTTAAGGGGGGTTTGGGTTAGATTAGGGGTATGTGGGTGGTGGGTTGTAATGTTGGGGGGGGTATTGTATGTTTTTTTTTACAGGCAAAAGAGCTGAATTCTTTGGGGCATGCCCCGCAAAGGGCCCTGTTCAGGGCTGGTAAGGTAAAAGAGCTTTGAACTTTAGTAATTTAGAATAGGGTAGGGCATTTTTTATTTTGGGGGGCTTTGTTATTTTATTAGGGGGCTTAGAGTAGGTGTAATTAGTTTAAAATTGTTGTAAGATTTTTCTTATGTTTGTAAATATTTTTTTATTTTTTGTAACTTAGTTCTTTTTTATTTTGTGTACTTTAGTTAGTTTATTTCATTGTAGTTATTTTTAGGTATTGTATTTAATTAATGTATTGATAGTGTAGTGTTAGGTTTAATTGTAGGTAATTGTAGGTATTTTATTTAATTAATTTAATGATAGTATAGTGTTAGGTTTAATTGTAACTTAGGTTAGGATTTATTTTACAGGTAATTTTGTAATTATTTTAACTATTTTAGCTATTAAATAGTTCTTAACTATTTAATAGCTATTGTACCTGGTTAAAATAAATACAAAGTTACCTGTAAAATAAATATTAATCCTAAAATAGCTATAATATAATTATAATTTATATTGTAGCTATATTAGGATTTATTTTACATGTAAGTATTTAGCTTTAAATAGGAATAATTTATTTAATAAGAGTTAATTTATTTCGTTAGATTTAAATTATATTTAAGTTAGGGGGGTGTTAGTGTTAGGGTTAGACTTAGCTTTAGGGGTTAATACATTTATTAGAATAGCGGTGAGCTCCAGTCGGCAGATTAGGGGTTAATGTTTGAAGTTAGGTGTCGGCGATGTTAGGGAGGGCAGATTAGGGGTTAATACTATTTATTATAGGGTTAGTGAGGCGGATTAGGGGTTAATAAGTGTAGGCAGGTGGAGGCGACGTTGTGGGGGGCAGATTAGGGGTTAATAAATATAATATAGGGGTCGGCGGTGTTAGGGGCAGAAGATTAGGGGTACATAGCTATAATGTAGGTGGCGGCTCTTTGCGGTCGGCAGATTAGGGGTTAATTATTGTAGGTAGCTGGTTGCGACGTTGTGGGGGGCAGGTTAGGGGTTAATAAATATAATATAGGGGTCGGCGGTGTTAGGGGCAGCAGATTAGGGGTACATAAGGATAACGTAGGTGGCGGTCGGCAGATTAGGGGTTAAAAAAATTAAATCGAGTGGCGGCGATGTGGGGGGGCCTCGGTTTAGGGGTACATAGGTAGTTTATGGGTGTTAGTGTACTTTAGAGCACAGTAGTTAAGAGCTTTATGAACCGGCGTTAGCCCAGAAAGCTCTTAACTACTGACTTTTTCCCTGCGGCTGGAGTTTTGTCGTTAGATTTCTAACGCTCACTTCAGCCACGACTCTAAATACCGGAGTTAGAAAGATCCCATTAAAAAGATAGGATAAGCAATTGACGTAAGGGGATCTGCGGTATGGAAAAGTTGCGGCTGAAAAATGAGCGTTAGACCCTTTTTTTAATGACTCCAAATACCGGCGGTAGCCTAAAACCAGCGTTAGGAGCCTCTAACGCTGGTTTTCACGGCTACCGCCAAACTCTAAATCTAGGCCTCAGTTTCTATACATCTTTGAGGAGGGTGGTGTTATAACGCTGGCATCAGATTGTTTTACATTTTTTGCTAAAACTGAATATTTAAAGTCCTGCAAGAATTAGAGGATGATAGAGACCAGGTAGAAAGTCAGTGGGAGAATATTAAAGAAACAATGTCATCAACCTGCTAGGTGGTACTGGGTCCCACAAAACACCAGCATAAAGAATGGATCTCCACCGTAAAACCAAAGAGAGAAAGGAAAAGAAAAGTTGCATCAACAGTAGCCAAAAAAGAGCAGAAAAAGCAAAAGCTCAGGTTGAGTACACCGAAGCCAGCTAGGAAACAAAGAGAAACTTAATAGCAGACAAACAAAGGTTCATCTATGGTCTTTCCACAGAAGCACAGGAAGCAGCAAGCCATAAGAACTTGACAACATAAAAAGGAAACTCTAAATGACAATAAAGAAAGGCGCTTCCATGTGTGTGTCTGTATCAGGAAAAAACAAAATCCCCAACCCATCTGTGATATTATACTCACAAGTGATATAGCACTCTGTCGTGCTAGAAAAAGGGATATCTCATCAAGACCCCCAAGAAAGGCGATCTGAATAAAAAGTGCACACTACATAACTCTTCCCAGGCAAAGTGTTTAACAGAGTAATTTTGATCAGAATTAAAGGGGCAGTAAAGTCCTAATTAAACATTCATGATTCAGATAGGGCATGTAATTTAAAACAACTTTTTACTTTTATCATCAAATTTGCTTTGTTGTCTTGATATTCTTAGTTTAAAGCTAAACCTAGGTAGGCTCATATGCTAATTTCTAAGCCCTTGAAGACCGCCTCTTATCTGAATGCATTTTACAGTTTTCTCAGCTAGAGGGCATTAGTTCATGTGTGCCATATAGATAACATTGTGCACATGCTCGTGGAGTTATTTAAGAGTCAGCACTAATTGCCTGAAATGCAACTTTGTCAAAAGATCTAAGATAAGGAGGCAGTCTGCAGAAGCTTAGATACAAGGTAATCACAGAGGTAAATATTATATTAATATAACAGTGTTAGTTATGCAAAACTGGGGAATGGTAAATAAAGGGATTATCTATCGTTTTAAACAATAACATTTTTGGGGCGTGGCTAGGAAGCGGCCATGACCGGTCGCTCTAAACAAAGCTCCCAGGATGATAATAATAATCCGCCAGTTATAATAGCTGATATTCATCATCAAGTCTCACATCTATAGGATTCATTTACTCTACATATAGCTGAGTCTGGTAATACCAAGATTGTACTATCTATGTTTGCTGGGACCTGAGCTAGTCCGTTGTGAACTCAGGCGGCGGCCTTCACTTATGTTCTCAACCTCCCCCGTCATCTGGGTCAGGGCTGCTTTAGATCTGATGAATACACATACCCTCTATTTCTCAACCCTGAGCGCTAGCTGCTTATATTCAACAACCATACACAAAATACTCTCTCTGAGCGTGTTCAGCCTACCAGTGATCACATTTGTGATGGCGGCAATTGAAAGAGCTACAGAGGCCTTACCAACAAGTATAGAAACGCACTTTTGTGACCTCAAACAAGAGATTGCAACTTTACACAATCAAATTTATGCAGCTGTCAAACAACATAGAGAGAAAAATCTCCACCTACAGAGCCAAGTTCGCACCCAGGAGACTCCGACAGAGGTCCAGCATCCACTGATAACAGCGGTCTCAACAGACCATGAGACATACGATGGACTTCTAGTAATCACAGAGAAGAGTGTCTTGGACTTAGAAGTATCCAGAAACCAGACCAATGACAAGATAACGCTGACTGGACTGAAGGAGAACCTGGCAGGTATGCCTCTATAAATGAAGGTACGCAGCGATGCTGTGAAATCCCAGCCTACAGCTGAACCATCCTCCACTACTTCTACAGAGCTACAGTCTATGTCCCAGGGAAGGAATCATAGGCCATGGTTATACTCCGTCCCTAAAATTACACCTGCCTTAGCTCTGAGCAACGCATCGATCTCAGCAAAGAAAGCAACCGGAATGGTGGTCACTTACGTATCAAAAGATTATGTGCACTAATGCTGGAGCAGTATTACAGGGATCTCCCCAGACATTCACCTAGATCTGGTGTATGCTAGACCTAGATTAATCTTGTAGCGTAACAAGGCTCCACCTAAATTCTGGTGACATTAAAAACCTTGATCAGCCCTATATAGCATAGTGAGCTATATCAAGGGAACAACAGTTCTATAAGATATCTGTCATCAACTGATCAACTGCTGCCGATCTTACTAACAGTTGGCAACTTACCCTAATGCTATTTGTAATCTAGGAGTCAAAACATTCAATGCATAAAAAATACACAATATGAGGCGAGCTTGACCGTGCTGGAACATGGTTGCAAACTAGAGGAGCTCTGAGCAGCAACGGCACATTAAGGCCAGTGAAGACCAGAAACTCTGCCCAAAAACCTCATCAAGCACATACCGGAGTATGTGAATCTCAGGCGGACATCTTGTTGGGCAGCTAAAGCTACAGAGTAGCACACTTAACACCCAGTCTATATATCGGAAGGCCGAAGCCGTCGCCATTTTGGATGCCAAGCAGAGGAAGATTTAGAAGCTACAAGGAGACATACGAGTAATCGTGAGATGCCTATTTCATGGATGAGCCCCCTAACAGTCAGATAAGTGCCCAACACTTCACTACACAGTAGCGCTAAGTGAAGCAGAGGAAATATTCATAACAGGCGGCCATGTGCTCCTTCCTACACTTTGCTATTACACAGCGTTCCCAGGTTCAGGGCAATTAAAAGTGGAGAGCGGCAGGTGAAGCCTTGCAACGGCTGTTTTCTGAAAGGGGTAAAGAAATTTGCTCAATAAATAAACATTACAGAACTCCCTAATAGACCCACCCCATTATTTGCTCTGACAGCTAGAGATCTTTGTTTTCAATGGGTACAATCGTTGTATGACTTCTGTTTCTCCTTAAGCATATAGTTCATATATGTGACACATCACCAAGATTAATCCTCAGCTAATTGTTTAATACTGGGACTTTTTCTATAACTTATAAAGTGGATATTTCTTATCCACAAGCAGCTGCTGAAAAAGTATAATCAATAAAGCAACAAAAAACAAACAAGGGAACAGTAATTACAGAATAACTAAGCCTTTTCTGAGTGGAAAACTATATTCCCAAACTGAGTTGCACATTTTACAAAAATGGCCATGAGAAAAAATAACAAATCTGAAAAACAAAAACCTACTGCTACCCACATAAAATTGGACAGTACCTTTTTCCAACCACAAGAGGCTGCTATAACCTCACAAATAGAAGAAAGTACAAATCTAGAGGCCTATTTATCAAGCCGTCAACCTCAAATATGCTGGAATTCCGCAGTGTAATTGTGGCGAGCCTGATTTGCCTTATTTATCAAACCCTACAGACCGGCAAAAGTTTAAATTTGTGACGTAACATACGATCCGCCGGTCTCAATCCGACACAGATCGATGCTTACGTCATTACAGATGTTCTGAATACAAATTCGGCACTATCTGACTACTTTTGCTAGTTATCAACTTTCTAACAAGTACGCTCGCCACTATTCCGGCCCAGCGTACCTGCTTTTCAATCCGCCACCCTGGAGGCCGCGGCTGCCATAGGAATCAATGGGAGTCTGAAAGCAGCGAAAGCTTATGTTCGCTGCTGCCCGATATCCCATTGATTTCTATGGTAGAATAAAAGTAAAGTTTACACCCAACACCCTAACATAAGCCCCGAGTCTAAACACCCCTAATCTGCCGCCCGACATCGCTGCCACCTACATAATGTTATTTACCCCTATCCCGCCACCCCCCAACACCACCACAACTGTAATAAAGTTATTAATCCCTATACCGCCGCTCCCTGAGCCCTCCGCAACTAAATAAATGTATTAACCCCTAAACCCCTGGCCTCCCAGATCACTACCACTTACTAAATCTATTAACCCCTAAACCGCTAGCCCCCCACATCGCCATAAACTAAATTAAGCTATTAACCCCTAAACCTAAAAAGGGCATTTAGCTCTTTTTCAGCCCAAACCCCTAATCTAAAATTAAAACACACCCAATAAACCCTTAAAAAAACCTAACACTAACCCCCGAAGATCCACTTACATTTTTTGAAGACCTGACATCCATCCTCAACGAAGCAGCAGAAGTCCTCATCGAAGCCGGCAGGAGTCTTCATCCAAGCCGGCAGAAGTCTTCATCCAAACGGCATCTTCTATCTTCATCCATCCGGCGCGGAGTGGCTCCATCTTCAAGACATCTGGCGAGGAGCATCCTTTTCTTACGACGTCTTCTGGAATAATGAAGTTTCCTTTTAAATGACGTCATCCAAGATGTTGTCCCTTAGATTCCGATTGGCTGATAGAATTCTATCAGCCAATCGGATTGAGCTCGCATTCTATTGGCTGATTGGAACAGCCAATAGAATGCGAGCTCAATCCGATTGGCTGATTGGATCAGCCAATCGGATTGAACTTGAATCTGATTGGCTGATTGAATCAGCCAATCAGATTTTTCCTACCTTAATTCTGATTGGCTGATAGAATCCTATCAGCCAATCGGAATTTCGAGGGACGCCATCTTGGATGACGTCACTTAAAGGAACCTTCATTCATCGGGTAGTCGTCGGTGAAGAAGGATGTTCCGCGCCGGAGGTCTTGAAGATGGAGCCGCTCCTCGTCGGATTGGATGAAGATAGAAGATGCCGCCTGGATGAAGATGTCTGCCGGTCCGGATGTCCTCTTCTGCCCGGATAGGATGAAGACTTCTGCCGGTCTGGATGTCCTCTTCTGCCCCATCGGATGAAGACGACTCAAGGTAGGGAGATCTTCAGGGGGGTAGTGTTAGTTTATTTAAGGGGGGTTTGGGTGGGTTAGAGTAGGGGTATGTGGGTGGTGGGTTTTAATGTTGGGGGGGGTTGTATTTTTTTTTACAGGCAAAAGAGCTGATTACTTTGGGGCATGCCTCGCAAAAAACAAAATTTATGCTTATCTGATAAATGTATTTCTCTTGTGGTGTATCCAGTCCACGGATTCATCCATTACTTGTGGGATATTCTCCTTCCCAACAGGAAGCTGCAAGAGGATCACCCACAGCAGAGCTGTCTATATAGCTCCTCCCCTAACTGCCACCTCCCAGTCATTCGACCGAAGACAAGCAAGAGAAAGGAGAAACTATAGGGTGCAGTGGTGACTGTAGTTTAAAAATTAAAAAACACCTGCCTTAAAATGACAGGGCGGGCCATGGACTGGATACACCACAAGAGAAATAAATTTATCAGGTAAGCATAAATTTTGTTTTCTCTTGTAAGGTGTATCCAGTCCACGGATTCATCCATTACTTGTGGGATACCAATACCAAAGCTATAGGACACGGATGAAGGGAGGGACAAGGCAGGTGCTTAAACGGAAGGCACCACTGCCTGTAAGACCTTTCTCCCAAAAATAGCCTCCGAAGAAGCAAAAGTATAAAATTTGTAGAATTTAGAAAAAGTATGAAGCGAAGACCAAGTCGCCGCCTTACAAATCTGTTCAACAGAAGCCTCATTTTTAAAGGCCCATGTGGAAGCCACCGCTCTAGTGGAATGAGCTGTAATTCTTACAGGAGGCTGCTGGCCAGCAGTCTCATAAGCAAAGCGGATTATACTTCTTAACCAAAAAGAAAGAGAAGCTTTTGATTGAAGATAAACTACATTAATGCACCACATCTCTCTAGCTGCTTCCCTTGTCGAGAGCTGCAAGAGAATGACTGGGAGGTGGCAGTTAGGGGAGGAGCTATATAAACAGCTCTGCTGTGGGTGATCCTCTTACAGCTTCCTGTTGGGAAGGAGAATATCCCACAAGTAATGGATGAATCCGTGGACTGGATACACCTTACAAGAGAAAGCCCTTTTAAGGGCTGGTAAAAGAGCTGATTACTTTGTAATGTAGAATAGGGTAGGGACTTTTATTATTATTATTTTTTATTTTTTTATTAGGGGGCTTAGATTAGGTGCAATTAGTTTAAAATTCTTGTAATCTTTTTTTATTTTCTGTAATTTAGTGTTTTTTATTTTTTTAATTTAGTTTAGTTTATTTAATTGTATTTAATTGTAGGTATTGGTAGTTAATTTATTTAATTAATTTAATGATAGTGTAGTGTTAGGTTTAATTGTAACTTAGGTTAGGATTTATTTTACAGGTAATTTTGTATTTCTTTTAACTAGGTAGCTATTAAATAGTTAATAACTATTTAATAGCTATTGTACCTAGTTAAAATAAATACAAAGTTGCCTGTAAAATAAATATAAATCCTAAAATAGCTACAATATAATTATTTGTTATATTGTAGCTATATTAGGGTTTATTTTACAGGTAAGTATTTAGTTTTAAATAGGAATACTTTAGTTAATAAGAGTTAATTTATTTTGTTAGATTAAAATTATATTTAACTTAGGGGGGGTGTTAGGGTTAGGGTTAGACTTAGCTTTAGGGGTTAATACATTTATTATAGTAGCGGCGAGGTCCGGTCGGCAGATTAGGGGTTAATACTTGAAGTTAGGTGGCGGCGACGTGGGGGGGGCAGATTAGGGGTTAATACTATATATTATAGTGTTTTTGAGGCGGGAGTGCGGCGGTTTAGGGGTTAATACATTTATTATAGTAGCGGCGAGGTCCGGTCGGCAGATTAGGGGTTAATACTTGAAGTTAGGTGGCGGCGACGTTGGGGGGGCAGATAAGGGGTTAATAAATATAATGTAGGTGTTGGCGATGTTAGGGGCAGCAGATTAGGGGTTCATAGGGATAATGTAGGTGGCGGCGATGTGCGGTCGGCAGATTAGGGGTTAAAAATATTTATTATAGTGGCGGCGATGTGGGGGGACCTCGGTTTAGGGGTACATAGGTAGTTTATGGGTGTTAGTGTACTTTAGAGCACTGTAGTTAAGAGCTTTATATACCAGCGTTAGCCCATAAAGCTCTTAACTACAGCCTTTCCATGGGCGGTAGGAGTCTTGTCGGTAGAGTGTCTACCGCTCACTTCAGCCAAGACTCTAAATACCAGCGTTAGGAAGATCCCATTGAAAAGATAGGATACGCAATTGGCGTAAGGGGATCTGCGGTATGGAAAAGTCGTGGCTTGAAAGTGAGCGTTAGACCCTTTCCTGCCTGACTCTAAATACCAGCGGGCGGCCAAAAGCAGCGTTAGGACCCCTTAATGCTGCTTTTGACGGCTAACGCAGAACTCTAAATCTAGGCGTATGAGAAGCTGTGTATACACACCGTGAAGATAACACATACTCTTTCCATTATACATGGTATTTCGCAGCAAACAATACTTGGAGTAACGAATTAGAGATTGACATAACACACTCAGAATCCCTTAAATTTTTTAGTAATATAAAAAGTGCCTCTATATCATATAGAATTCTAGAAATGAATTATAAAATACTACATCTTTGGTATTTAACACCAAGCAGACTCAAAAAGATATATCCCAAAAGGCATAATGTGTGCTGGAGATGTGAAAATAGTGTGGCAAACATGGCACACATCTGGTGGACATGCCAAAAGTTAACCCCTTTCTGGAAAGCAAAAGCTACAGAAACTGCCCAAATACTGAATAAAAACATTACATTACAGCCAAACATATAGCTATTTCATGGGTTCCCACATTCTACTCCAAGCGAACATAAGAAATTACTTAATGTCCTATGTAACGCTGCAAAATACGCAATAGTTAGAAAATGGAAATCTGCAGAAACACCCATGGTGGCCAATTGGATAGATATAAGTAACAATATACTAAGTTTGGAGGAATATCATTTACTCAAAACCAGACGTTGCGAAATGTATCAAAATATTATGTTCTATTGGGAATCTTATATCGCTTCAAAATTTCAGAAACACTAAATATATAAGCATGTATAATAGACCTTAATTAGATCCCAATTTGCTAAGACAATATTATAGAGTATTGCGAAATTGATATGTAAAGTCATATGTGTCTCATTGTTTAACCGGAATCAGAGCTGTCATCTACAATTGACTTGTTCTAAACCAACCATTGACACCTACATTTTGTTTTGCTTTGTTTTGTTATTCGTAATGTAATGACCAAAGACCAAATTGTATGACTATACTTATGTGGACTTATATCTACCCATGTACTGTTGAATTGTATTACTCGATTTTATGTTCTGCAATAACTGGTCAATAAAAACCAAATAAATAAAAAAAAAAAAAAATACACAATATTAAATGAATAACAGAAGAAGAAAAACAAATTCCACATCAGAGTAACTCCATTCTAGTGGTGCACCTGTTTCCGTAATAGAGAGGTATAACATGAACTGCATTAGTGTTGCGCGGTCATATAACGGTATAAGGAAAAGTAAATCTTATTGGCTGGGTGCGGGCCCTACACCCAACAACAGAAGAACCATGTGGAAACACAAGTGTCCATAATCAAAGGGAGAATAATATAATGAGCACTGTGAATGTTAATACCCAACTAAGAGTGTGGATTAATAAGGTGCACTTAGTATTTAACCGCTTGGAATACACGGTCAAACCCCTTTTATCTCTAATTGGATATATATAGTAAATGGGCTTATTAAAGTAGTGTTTTTGTCAACTGCAAGTACCATTTATAATAATATTGCTAAAATTATGAGGGCAAATGGAGGTGGGCAGACATGGAAAAAAGCGCAGTATAAAAATAAGTGACCAACCTTTGGAGCTAACCTTTAGATTAAGTGATAATTCACATATGCATACCACAATACTGTAAAACATTGTTCAGCTGTTACATGAATGTTGTGCAGGAACCCAGAACCTTAGCTGTCGTAAACATAATCCATAGTAGACAAGTATGCATATGTAACTATTAGCCTTCCTCGAACAGTGATAGGTAAAAATATGAAACAATCCAACCTGATGACTATAAGTTCTCAAGGCACTAGTGGTAAAAGTTAAATAAAGAAAGCTAAGGTTTATGTTTATGTGTGAGATGTAATCCTGATTAAACATAGTTACAGAAATATTTCCACAATTGTTAAAACCTGTTAAAGACTAATCTGTATAACTCACAAATAAAGGTATTGCGGCTAAGTTAACCTCACTAAACGATAGCTTAATTTTTAATGTGCAAGGTGCCCTAAGCAACGCTGGCTATTACGGCCACAGTGGTATAAACAACAAGGAATAAGGACATTGTGTTATTGACTATAGGGCTTCAGAACTACAGATCCTCATAGAAGGCCAACAAACAGATATCTTACAAGTAAAATATTCACACACTTGGGATTCTATGACCTGTATATCCCCTGCTCAACAGTCGACCTAAAACAGTATGAGAAACAGAAAATGTAGAACAGTAAGGAAAACATAGCAAACAGTAAAATATACTATGTGAGTCTGTATTCTTGCTAGTCTCAGACATATAACTAGCCCACTCCAGTTCTCATGGGGAACAAGGAACTCTCCTCAATCTCCAGGACGGGCCAGATGAAACACTCCTCTGACAGGCTTTGCATCTGAGTAGTATGTGCCTCGGAAGGGAAATAATTGCTTGGCATGCTCAAATCTGCGCAAACAACTGCGCTTAGCAAGGGAAGGCTGGTAAAATCTGCAATCACTGTGTCCCAAATATACCCCATCTTCCGATCCCAAGGATGACAGTACCTTCATGAAACACGCCACCTCCGGGCTCCATATGCTGTTGTAATGCAGGGGGTAATGAGTGGTTTGGGAATGATCGCCCTGCAGTCCAGCCAGAGAATACTTGTGGAGTGGGAAAGGGTCAGCCTTAACATGTTGCCTTACCGCTTCTGGTGCAATATGTGTTTTTCTCTTGTTGGTTAGTATAGAGAATAGCGTGGCTTGCTTGCGATCGTTAGGATTTTGCATGTATATTTGCGCCCCGCAGGCATCTAACTCTAGCCACAAGTTTCTAGCCTCCCTTTTAGAGAGTGAAGTCTTGTTTTGTGATGTGTTCCCACATTGCGCTGATCCACGTGAAGGCGCAACCACCCGGCTTCACCTGGGTCGCTCCTGGGTCGTCCTCAGCAGCTGAATCCAGAGCGGACTGCAAAGTCTCTGCAAAGGTTGACTGATAAGACTGCAAAAGAACCCTAATGCCGTCTAGTATGCAGAGAGCAGATACCATGGTGATCTTGGAGACTATAATACAGTCGTGGTTTGCCAATGCACACAGTTGAAACATGACCACCCTGAGAAGGCCTCACCTAAAAACGCCACAAGGTTATGTGGAATGGCCTGACTCTGCAATGTCCCCAACTCTCCAGGTTTCTTATTCAAGGACTGTGGGTTGATAGTCACCATGTAATTGTCAATTAGGTTGAGCTGAATGGCCAAATATATTGAAATTAATGATGTATATAGCTGGAGCTATAGCAGCATGCGACCGTTCAGACTCCAAGCTAGCTCTGCCGCCCCTAGACTTGGTTTTGAGATTTATTTACATGAAGATTCTTGGCATTTGATACTCGTTATGTTATATGTTTTATATTGTGTTCTCACTATGTTTGCCTTTTATAATTCTCAAAGGTCTTACTGCGATATTGTTGTCATGGACACAATGGATATTAATACCCACTTTTTTATGTCACTAAATATTTCTATTTCTATCTGCTATTCCCTTACATCTATACTTAGGTCCAAGAGTGACCAATACCAATGCTAATTTCCCTTGTCATTACACCATAAGAGTAATTAGGTCCAAGAGAGACCTGTTGAGCAATGCAGGGAACCACAACAGTATACTAAAATGAGGTTTCATTTCTCTGTAGTTAACTTTATTTTTGTACCATAAATCAACTATAGATTATAAGGTTGTTCCATTCTGTGTATTTTACCTGCTGGTTGTCATTCTTACAGATTCTTACTATTTTACCCATTGATTGACATTATTTCTTTATATTTAAATGTTCTATTATGTTAGCTAACCTCATATATACAACTAGAATGCTGGGCTTAGTTCTACAATAAATTGTAATGACCTGAAAATTGCCTGTATACTTTTAAATACTATGCAATGTCAGTTATTTCAATGTGTACTGTAGAAAAACCTCAATAAAAGAAAATTAAATAAAAATTAAAAAAAACAATACATTTTTTTGGTGTTTACTGTCCCTTTAAGGAACAAATCAATGTTTAGTTGTGAGATCAGCAAGCTGGCTTCCACAAAGATAGATCCTGCACAGACCAGATTGCAATACTATGCATTATCATCAAGCAGTCAATAGAATGGAACTCCCCACTCTATGTCAATTTCATCGACTATGAGAAGGCATTTAATAGCTTGGACAGAGAGACTCATTGGAAACTTGTTCACCAGTATGGTGTGCTAGAATCATTAGGAACTTCTATAAGCAAATGACCTGCAAAGTAGTACATAGAGGACAACTCATGGAAGCTTTCCACAAGAGGACGAGAGTTGCTTACTCTCGCCTTTTCTCTTCATGCTGGCCATAGACTGGATTATGAATACATCCACAGCAAGGAGAAGAAATAGCATCCAGTGGACACCTTGGATGGAGCTCAGTGACTTGGACTCTGCAGACAACCTGACCCTACTTTTCCATACCCATCAGCAGATGCAAAAGAAGACCAACAATGTGGCAGCCACATCAGCACTACTTGGCCTAAAAAAAACCCAACAAGATCCTGAAGGTTAACATGGTCAGCACAGCTGCAGTCACTATTGCAGAAGATGCACTAGAAGAAGTTAAGGCCTTCACCTACCTGGGCAGTGTCATAGACAAAGCAGTACAGCACAGATGTCGACGTAAAATCAAGAATTTGAAAAGCAAGGTCTGCTTTCATCCAGCAAAAAAAGATCTGGCACTCAGAGGACCTAATGCTCTAAACCAAGATCAGGCATTTTGACACGACTGTAAAATCAGTACTTCTGCATGGAATAAAATTTGGAAGACAACAGTGACCACCATCAACAAAGCCAGACATTTATCAACACCTGTCTGACAAAATAAATCCTCCAACTTCACTGGGCAAAAACCAACAACAACAAAGACCTATGGCAGCAGAATTTCCACCTCCCTGCCAACGAAGAAACCATAAAAAGATGCTGGGGCTGGATAAGTTTCACCCTTCACAAGCCCGTTTTAAACATCACCAGGCAAGCCCCGACCTGGAACCTTTATGGAAATATATAAGATTACAGCAAAAAAACACCTGGTGCCTAGATCTTAAGTCTGACTACAAGGAGATGGGCTACACATGTAGTCAGGTCGAAAGAAAAGACCAAGATAGTGATGGCTGGAGAGTCATGGTTGACAGCCTGCACCCCAGGAGGGGTATCAGGCATAAGTAAGTTGCTCCTTACATTAAGATTTTATTTATCCACTCTTTTTAAATAGTCTGTGTTTTAACCAGGTCATTTGTTTTAATTCTTAGTTATTAAAAGTTCATTTTTATTCTTTTCTCACTTAACTAATATATAGAAGATTGACACTGTGGGGCATATTTAACAATATGCGAGCGGACATAATACGAAGTAGCATATCATGTCCGCTGCACATCGATAAATGCCGACAGCATACGCTGTCAGCATTTATCATTGCACCAGCAGTTCTTGTGAACTGCTGGTGCAATACCGCTCCCTAACAGGGGTGTCAATCAGCCCGATCGTATTCGATCAGGTTGATTTATTCGATCAGGTTGCCATTAACATCAAACGTTATTAGAGCTGAGTCTTTGCTTGTGCATAGTACACTAGGGCGCAAATGCAGTAAGGGGATCTTATTTTGGGACAACTTTTCGTGTCCAGATGTATACAGTGTCCATGAGTTTGTGGAATTTCGATCCCTTGTAGAGATTGTCGTTTTAAATTTAAATAATTAAACATTAATATATATATATATATATATATATATAGGCAAAGATTGGTGTATGTGCACTCCCACCAACGTCCAACAGCTACCAGGGTGCTATACGGTAAATGATAAAGAAGCAAAGTGAAGCACTCACTGGATTTTCATCAAAAAGTGACCAAAACTTTAATGTAGATTGTGACGTTTCGGGACAGCAACAGTCCCTTCCTCTGACAAACAAACACTGAACAAAAGCAGCCTTAAATAGGCTCCCAAATACACTCCCCTCAGGATCAGCCAATCCAGGCTGAATAATAAACACACCCATAAAGTGACCAATAAGAAAACATGATACAAAATTGTGTATGTGACTGTTATAACATAATCGACAAAAATGCTTTAAAAACAAATCCCCTTTGGGTCCCAATGCTGGTGGTCAAACCCCCTATCTGAAAGAAACATCCTATATAATTGTCAATCGACTGAATTAATGAAATAAGTCATAAAATCAACTATTGTAATATAACCAATCAAATATTGGATTGCAAACTTGTATTGCGATAGGCTCCAATACGTCATTACTGCTGTTACTAATCCGCCCCTTGTTGTCAGGGACGCAATCACCGGCACATCTATAGCCAAAGAAAGGAACCCCGCTACTGATCCGTCCCTTCTTCCTAGGGCCGCGATCACAAGCTTAACTATAACCCACAAAAAAACACTCATCACAATACACAGTAGCGCATATCCTGCTACATTAATTTTTACCTGCGCTCATATAGACAATATGTAGCCGATCGCCCTATGAGAGAGCAAAAAATGTCAACAAAAATTATCCAATGGTAGAATGCCATGTCAGTAATTGGGCGTATACGCCTCAGAGTTAGGTGTGCAGTGATCTAATACATCGTGAACAGACCCACAATGAAAAACAAAACCAAAAATTGCAATCACCATGTTGTGAAATACATCAATATCAGAGCGCACTGCTCAAATCGCTCCACACGTCACACCGCAGCAATCACACCATGCGATCACCATGAGTGAACCATCAGAGCATACACAAATCAAAAAAATCAAAAACATCGTGCCCGCGAGTGTATTTACCTAAACATATAAGCATACAACATGATTTTACTTATAAGGCAACTCTTTAATGGCGTCAGCAATCGTTTTATATATGCTTTACCATCTATAAAGAAGTGAGACAGAATTGGCCAATGGCTATGTGTCTAGCCCAAATGGGCGTGTGTTTAAAATATAATACCTGAAAGAGCCTATTGCTCAGACCCTTACATGGATTGCCACTTATATTCCATAATGCAAACCCCGTGTATGAAAAATGATCACCGTGTGTGAAAATTAAAGAAAGACTGTAAGTAATTTGGCATGTGTTTAAAGAAAGTGAAATAATCACCTAAAAGTGCATAAACATACAAAACATAAAAACCTATTAACCCCAACATGTCTCTGTCCCCATCCCGGGTATCTAGCTGCACCATCCTATATACAGGACTCCCAGGATTTCATCACTTGGATAACCAATTTGAAGAACATCACTGACCAAGATTTATTGGTCACCTTAGACGTGTCAAGCCTATACACCGTAATCCCCCAACATGAAGGCATTATGGCAGTCACACAGACTTTAAGAAAAGCAGTCTATATCGGTCCCTCTGAAGAAGTACTTATTGGCTTGCTCACTCTTTGTCTAACTGAGAACTATTTTTTGTTTGATACTACATTCTACAAACAAATTTCGGGAACAGCGATGGGGTCGAATGTGGCCCCATCTTTTGCCAATTTGTTCATGGCTCAATATGAGTCAGGCCTGATGAAGGTTTTTGAGGACAATCGCATCAAACATTATTGTCGCTACATCGACGACCTGTTCTTAATATGGAGTGAGAGTGAGAACAATCTACTGGAATGGATCAATTATCTCAACTCATTGGCAAGTCCTATTAAATTCACACACACTGTTAGCAACAACACTGTGGACTACTTGGACGTGAGAGTGTTCAAAGTGGAAGATAGACTGGGAACAACGTTATTCCGCAAAGAAACTGACCGCAATTCACTATTACATGCGAAGAGCTGCCACCAACCTAGCCTTATCCGTAACATCCCTAAGGCTCAATACCAACGTGTAATAAGGAACAATATGGAGGAAACAACATGTGAACAACAACTACATGAGATGACAAAACGCTTTATCCAAAGGGGATACAAACCGAAAGAGTTACGGGATATGAAAACTCAAGCATTAAACACTGGAGACACAGCAGTTATTAAACCGCCTGATAACATCAATCAACTTACTTTTGTGACCACATATTCCCCTGAAGTAGTACCACTAACTAGGATGGTCAAAGAAGAATGGAAATTAATAGAAGCTGACAACACTTTACCATTCAAAGATTGGAAACCACCAAGAATAGGTTACAGACGGGGCAAAAACCTTAGAGATATTTTGGTAAAGGCCGACATTAACCCTGATGGCGGATCACAAACGTGGTTAAAAACAAAGAAAAAGGGCTGTTATCGATGCATCAGCTGTGTGACCTGCAGTGGGATGCTTACTGGTTCCCATTTTCATCATCCAGAAAGTAACAAAACTTATAACATCAGATATTTCCTCACTTGCACCACGAAATTTGTGGTGTATTTATTAAATTGCCCGTGTGGGAAGTTCTATGTTGGTAAGACGACAGATGACGCCAAAACCAGGATGGCCAATCATAGATCCAGCATTAGACTAGCAATACGAAATGGCAAGGCGGATCAACCGGTGGCGAGACACTTTTTGGAGGCGGGACATTCAGTCAATGATTTGAGATTTAGACTCATTGACCATGTGCCAATCCCTAGAAGAGGAGGAAATAGGGGTAATCTTCTATTACGCAAGGAATCAAGATGGATTTATGAATTGGGGACCATATACCCCAGAGGACTCAATACCCACACTGGATGGCAATGTTTCCTGTGAACTATGTTTTTGGATTTTTGTTTTTTGTTTTTTGATGTTTATTTTTTATTTTTGTTTTTTAAGATTCTTTAGGAGTCCCTATGAGAATCTAAACCTCTGTGAGAGTCCATGATATCCGGCGGTTACACTGATGAGAGTCCATGAGTCCATCACCAGGCCCTTTTTTGATTCGATCCAATTTTAGACCTAATTTTGGATCTTTTTTTGAAAAATTCTTTTGCTTATTTTTGGATCGGATTTTGATCCCTTACATATATATTTTATTATTTCTATATTTTTCAATTTTTCTCACTAATGATTTTTTTGCCTTCCTTCCCTTGGAAATAAGATTCCAAGCAAATAGTCTGACACCATACAGTTTTTTGGTTAAATAGCTTTGGTGCAAAGACCATTAGAATATAATTATCTTGTTCAAATACCTTGTTATTTTTAAGATCTGCTTGGATAATAGCCCCTTTTTTGATATTATTTTTTCAATATGTAATATCTGTTCTTTGTCAGTTCTCTATGTGCCAATATTTTGTTTTTAATGGTTTTATTTTAAATGTATCTTTTGTGTGGTGTATCACTCCATTGAGTTTTACACGATTCCTATTGGATCCCTCTGCTGTCTGGTCATGCCCTTTATGATATAGTTCTCTTTTTGTTCCACATGATAACCTCCCCCCCTCCCCCCCCCCCTTCTTTCCCTTTGGGGTGCAGCTAGATACCCGGGATGGGGACAGAGACATGTTGGGGTTAATAGGTTTTTATGTTTTGTATGTTTATGCACTTTTAGGTGATTATTTCACTTTCTTTAAACACATGCCAAATTACTTACAGTCTTTCTTTAATTTTCACACACGGTGATCATTTTTCATACACGGGGTTTGCATTATGGAATATAAGTGGCAATCCATGTAAGGGTCTGAGCAATAGGCTCTTTCAGGTATTATATTTTAAACACACGCCCATTTGGGCTAGACACATAGCCATTGGCCAATTCTGTCTCACTTCTTTATAGATGGTAAAGCATATATAAAACGATTGCTGACGCCATTAAAGAGTTGCCTTATAAGTAAAATCATGTTGTATGCTTATATGTTTAGGTAAATACACTCGCGGGCACGATGTTTTTGATTTTTTTGATTTGTGTATGCTCCGATGGTTCACTCATGGTGATCGCATGGTGTGATTGCTGCGGTGTGACGTGTGGAGCGATTTGAGCAGTGCGCTCTGATATTGATGTATTTCACAACATGGTGATTGCAATTTTTGGTTTTGTTTTTCATTGTGGGTCTGTTCACGATGTATTAGATCACTGCACACCTAACTCTGAGGCGTATACGCCCAATTACTGACATGGCATTCTACCATTGGATAATTTTTGTTGACATTTTTTGCTCTCTCATAGGGCGATCGGCTACATATTGTCTATATGAGCGCAGGTAAAAATTAATGTAGCAGGATATGCGCTACTGTGTATTGTGATGAGTGTTTTTTTGTGGGTTATAGTTAAGCTTGTGATCGCGGCCCTAGGAAGAAGGGACGGATCAGTAGCGGGGTTCCTTTCTTTGGCTATAGATGTGCCGGTGATTGCGTCCCTGACAACAAGGGGCGGATTAGTAACAGCAGTAATGACGTATTGGAGCCTATCGCAATACAAGTTTGCAATCCAATATTTGATTGGTTATATTACAATAGTTGATTTTATGACTTATTTCATTAATTCAGTCGATTGACAATTATATAGGATGTTTCTTTCAGATAGGGGGTTTGACCACCAGCATTGGGACCCAAAGGGGATTTGTTTTTAAAGCATTTTTGTCGATTATGTTATAACAGTCACATACACAATTTTGTATCATGTTTTCTTATTGGTCACTTTATGGGTGTGTTTATTATTCAGCCTGGATTGGCTGATCCTGAGGGGAGTGTATTTGGCTGCTTTTGTTCAGTGTTTGTTTGTCAGAGGAAGGGACTGTTGCTGTCCCGAAACGTCACAATCTACATTAAAGTTTTGGTCACTTTTTGATGAAAATCCAGTGAGTGCTTCACTTTGCTTCTTTATATATATATATATATATATAAATTGCATAGGAAATTAGCACATCTAGGCAAGTATCCCCACTTGTTTTTCCCTAGTAAAACCCCATATACATTGTTACCAATGCACAAGAGGATTCTGGGTAAGATATGCAAATTAGATATGCAAAATCTCAGACATTTTGCTTCAAATACTGTTTTAACACAGCAATCCCTTAATAGGGTGATTGCAGCAAATACAGAAATCACTGCTAGACAGCCTGTTTCGTTCTTATTAGAACTCTTCAGTAGCAGAAAGATTTCTGATTGCTGCTAAGGTAAAGCTCATTTCAGGGTTAAATCAAAATTCCTTAAAATGATGGTGGAGATAAAAGTTTGAGATTAAAATCCTCCATGTTTCAAAAATAAATCAATACAAAAAAATTGCATAGGAAATTAGCACATCTAGGCAAGTATCCCCGCTTGCTTTTCCCCAGTAAAACTCCATATACATTGTTACCAATGCACAAGAGGATTCTGGGTAAGATATGCAAATTAGATATGCAAAATCTCAGACTTTTTTGCTTCAAATACTGTTCTAACACAGCAATCCCTTAATAGGGTGATTGCAGCAAATACAGAAATCACTGCTAGACAGCCTGTTTCGTTCTTATTAGAACTCTTCAGTAGCAGATATATTTCTGATTTTGATTTAACCCTGAAATGAGCAGCAATCAGAAATCTATCTGCAACTATATATATATAAAAAAGCAAGTATAACACTGTATGTCATAGGTTGAAGGGATAAGGTTGGGTATGGTACTATGAGAAGGGGAGAGAAAAAAAAAGGGGAGAGGTGTAAAGAGAAAAAATAAAAAAATATATATTTTTAAAAAAAGAGTAGAATTGTGATTTCTGTCAATGGTAATATTAGATTGAGTAGTGGGAGGATAAAAGTGTACGGAAGGGGATATTGTTTTTTTTTTTTGCAATTTGAACAGTTCCGCTACAGGGGACTATCGTTCCAGATGGCTAGCATCATTTCATGTATTTCAATTTGTTTGGTTTTGAGATAGTGGTATATTTCAAGGAATAATAGGTCTGTTACTAAGGAACTCCAATCATCTATGGATGGTATATTCCCAAACTTCCAGGTCTTAGGGATGAGTTTTTTAGCTTAAGTGAGCATTATCAATAAAAAAACAAGTTTGGGTGTAGCAAAAAGATTCCTAGAGAGCCACATACAAGACCTTTCTCACCGCTACTGATCCACCCTGCCAGCAATACAAGGAAACATAACAACCATGCTGTACAGCTTCAGAAGATACTTCCATCAGAAATCCAGGTGCCCCGGGTAGGTGAGAGGAGCATGACACAAATTAAGGCAAGAAAGATGGCAGAACAGCACAAGACAGAGGTGCCTCTAAACAACTTTACAAAATCGTCAACACAGCTGCCAGATGAAATGATGAGGAGACCCATGGACCAGCTGGTTCGTCTAATATCCATATAAAAGTCGAAGGTGGGATGTCAGGCCATAAGATGGAGCAAGTTACTGGAGCGTGATCTGACCAGGTAATGGGGCCAATGCCTCAGGTATTTGTCATGGCTAGTCCAGTGGAGTCTGTGAATATGTAATCTATATGTGAGTATTTATTGTGGGGTGGGGAGTAATATGTAAAGTCCTTGTCGGTTGGGCATAATGTCCTCCATATATCATGGAGGGTAAGGTTAACCAATATTGATTTTATAGTTTTTGTCGCTTGCCCAGGGATGCTAGTTGTGCCCGTTGAGGAATCTATAACTTGGTCCACATGGGGTTTTAACCCCTTAATGACAACTGACGTACCAGGTACGTCATGCATTAACAATCAGTTAATGACAATGGACGTACCTGGTACGTCAGTTGTCTAACAGAGTGCTGGAAGTGATCACAATCAATTCCAGCAGCTCTGAGGGTATTGCAGTGATGCCTCGATATGGAGGCATCCTGCAATACCCCTTTACAAGACTCCGATGCAGAGAGAGCCACTCTGTGGTCCTCTCTGCACCGGTAGTGATGGTGCCGATGGTGCCTCTGACCGGTGGGAGGAGGGAGCGTGTGCGCGCACGTGCACGGGTGTGCGTGTGCATGTGGGCGCGCGTGCACGTGCACATGCGCACATTAGCCACACTGACACCAATGAAAAAATAAGGGGAAAAAAAGTTATTTTATTTTTTTTATATTTAAAAGAATCTGTGAGGGGGAGGGGGTGTGGGTATTGTGGGGGGGCTGCTACACTACAGAAATAAATAAACACAAATAACAGTTATAAATACAATTAAAATAAGTTTGGTTTGTGGGGCCAAACTGGGTACTGGCAGACAGCTGCCAGTACCCAAGATGGCGGTAATTATGTAGGGGAGAGGGTTAGAGAGCTGGAGGGGGGGATCAGGGAGGTTGGTGCTAAGGCAGGGGTCCATCACAACTAAAATATTTTATAATTTTTATTTAAAAAAAAAAAAAACTCTTTTATTTAGTACTGGCAGACTTTCTGCCAGTACTTAAGATGGCGGTAACAATTGTGGGGTGGGGGAGGGAAGAGAGCTATTTGGGAGGGATCAGGGGGTGGGATGTGTCAGGTGGGAGGCTGATCTCTAAAATTAACCCTGCAAGCTCCCTACAAGCTACCTAATTTAACCCCTTCACTGCTGGGCATAATTCACGTGTTGTGCGCAGCAGCATTACCAAAGCCATATAAATCTGCTATTTCTGAACAAAGGGGATCCCAGAGAAGCTTTTACAACAATTTCTGCCATAATTGCACAAGCTGTTTGTAAATAATTTCAGTGAGAAACCTAAAATTGTGAAAAATGTAAAGTTTTTTTTTTTATTTGCTCGCATTTGGCGGTGAAATGGTGGCATAAAATATACCAAAATGGGCCTAGATCAATACTTGGGGTTGTCTACTACACTACACTAAAGCTAAAATTAACCCTACAAGCTCCCTACAAGCTCCCTAATTAACCCCTTCACTCCTGGGCATAAAACATGTGTGGTGCGCAGCGGCATTTAGCGGCCTTCTAATTACCAAAAAGCAACCACAAAGCCATATAAGTCTGTTATTTCTGAAAAAGGGGATCCCAGAAAAGCATTTACAACCATTTGTGCCATAATTGCAGAAGCTGTTTGTAAATAATTTCAGTGGGAAACCTAAAGTTTGTGACAAAATTTGTGAAAAAGTGAACTTTTTTTTTTTTTATCGCATTTGGCGGTGAAATGGTGGCATGAAATATACCAAAATGGGCCTAGATCAATACTTTGGGATGTCGTCTAAAACAAAATATATACATGTCAAGGGATATTCAGATATTCCTGACAGATATCAGGGTTCCAAAGTAACTAGCGCTAATTTTGAAAAAAAGTGGTTTGGAAATAGCAAAGTGCTACTTGTATTTATTGCCCCATAAATTGCAAAAAAAGCAAAGAACATGTAAACATTGGGTATTTCTAAACTCAGGACAAAATTTATAAACTATTTAGCATGGGTGTTTTTTGGTGATTGTAGATGTGTAACGGATTTTGGGGGTCAAAGTTAGAAAAAACAGAATTTATGTTTACCTGATAAATTACTTTCTCCAACGGTGTGTCCGGTCCACGGCGTCATCCTTACTTGTGGGATATTCTCTTCCCCAACAGGAAATGGCAAAGAGCCCAGCAAAGCTGGTCACATGATCCCTCCTAGGCTCCGCCTACCCCAGTCATTCGACCGACGTTAAGGAGGAATATTTGCATAGGAGAAACCATATGGTACCGTGGTGACTGTAGTTAAAGAAAATAAATTATCAGACCTGATTAAAAAAACCAGGGCGGGCCGTGGACCGGACACACCGTTGGAGAAAGTAATTTATCAGGTAAACATAAATTCTGTTTTCTCCAACATAGGTGTGTCCGGTCCACGGCGTCATCCTTACTTGTGGGAACCAATACCAAAGCTTTAGGACACGGATGAAGGGAGGGAGCAAATCAGGTCACCTAAATGGAAGGCACCACGGCTTGCAAAACCTTTCTCCCAAAAATAGCCTCAGAAGAAGCAAAAGTATCAAACTTGTAAAATTTGGTAAAAGTGTGCAGTGAAGACCAAGTCGCTGCCCTACATATCTGATCAACAGAAGCCTCGTTCTTGAAGGCCCATGTGGAAGCCACAGCCCTAGTGGAATGAGCTGTGATTCTTTCGGGAGGCTGCCGTCCGGCAGTCTCGTAAGCCAATCTGATGATGCTTTTAATCCAAAAAGAGAGAGAGGTAGAAGTTGCTTTTTGACCTCTCCTTTTACCAGAATAAACAACAAACAAGGAAGATGTTTGTCTAAAATCCTTTGTAGCATCTAAATAGAATTTTAGAGCGCGAACAACATCCAAATTGTGCAACAAACGTTCCTTCTTTGAAACTGGTTTCGGACACAGAGAAGGTACGATAATCTCCTGGTTAATGTTTTTGTTAGAAACAACTTTTGGAAGAAAACCAGGTTTAGTACGTAAAACCACCTTATCTGCATGGAACACCAGATAAGGAGGAGAACACTGCAGAGCAGATAATTCTGAAACTCTTCTAGCAGAAGAAATTGCAACTAAAAACAAAACTTTCCAAGATAATAACTTAATATCAACGGAATGCAAGGGTTCAAACGGAACCCCCTGAAGAACTGAAAGAACTAAATTGAGACTCCAAGGAGGAGTCAAAGGTTTGTAAACAGGCTTAATTCTAACCAGAGCCTGAACAAAGGCTTGAACATCTGGCACAGCAGCCAGTTTTTTGTGAAGTAACACCGACAAGGCAGAAATCTGTCCCTTCAGGGAACTTGCAGATAATCCTTTTTCCAATCCTTCTTGAAGGAAGGATAGAATCCTAGGAATCTTAACCTTGTCCCAAGAGAATCCTTTAGATTCACACCAACAGATATATTTTTTCCAAATTTTGTGGTAAATCTTTCTAGTTACAGGCTTTCTGGCCTGAACAAGAGTATCAATAACAGAATCTGAGAACCCTCGCTTCGATAAAATCAAGCGTTCAATCTCCAAGCAGTCAGCTGGAGTGAAACCAGATTCGGATGTTCGAACGGACCCTGAACAAGAAGGTCTCGTCTCAAAGGTAGCTTCCAAGGTGGAGCCGATGACATATTCACCAGATCTGCATACCAAGTCCTGCGTGGCCACGCAGGAGCTATCAAGATCACCGACGCCCTCTCCTGATTGATCCTGGCTACCAGCCTGGGGATGAGAGGAAACGGCGGGAACACATAAGCTAGTTTGAAGGTCCAAGGTGCTACTAGTGCATCCACTAGAGCCGCCTTGGGATCCCTGGATCTGGACCCGTAGCAAGGAACTTTGAAGTTCTGACGAGAGGCCATCAGATCCATGTCTGGAATGCCCCACAGCTGAGTGACTTGGGCAAAGATTTCCGGATGGAGTTCCCACTCCCCCGGATGCAATGTCTGACGACTCAGAAAATCCGCTTCCCAATTTTCCACTCCTGGGATGTGGATAGCAGACAGGTGGCAGGAGTGAGACTCCGCCCATAGAATGATTTTGGTCACTTCTTCCATCGCTAGGGAACTCCTTGTTCCCCCCTGATGGTTGATGTACGCAACAGTTGTCATGTTGTCTGATTGAAACCGTATGAACTTGGCCCTCGCTAGCTGAGGCCAAGCCTTGAGAGCATTGAATATCGCTCTCAGTTCCAGAATATTTATCGGTAGAAGAGATTCTTCCCGAGACCAAAGACCCTGAGCTTTCAGGGATCCCCAGACCGCGCCCCAGCCCATCAGACTGGCGTCGGTCGTGACAATGACCCACTCTGGTCTGCGGAATGTCATCCCTTGTGACAGGTTGTCCAGGGACAGCCACCAACGGAGTGAGTCTCTGGTCCTCTGATTTACTTGTATCTTCGGAGACAAGTCTGTATAGTCCCCATTCCACTGACTGAGCATGCACAGTTGTAATGGTCTTAGATGAATGCGCGCAAAAGGAACTATGTCCATTGCCGCTACCATCAACCCGATCACTTCCCTGCACTGAGCTATGGAAGGAAGAGGAACGGAATGAAGTATCCGACAAGAGTCTAGAAGCTTTGTTTTTCTGGCCTCTGTCAGAAAAATCCTCATTTCTAAGGAGTCTATTATTGTTCCCAAGAAGGGAACCCTTGTTGACGGGGATAGAGAACTCTTTTCCACGTTCACTTTCCACCCGTGAGATCTGAGAAAGGCCAGGACAATGTCCGTGTGAGCCTTTGCTTGAGGAAGGGACGACGCTTGAATCAGAATGTCGTCCAAGTAAGATACTACAGCAATGCCCCTTGGTCTTAGCACAGCTAGAAGGGACCCTAGTACCTTTGTGAAAATCCTTGGAGCAGTGGCTAATCCGAAAGGAAGCGCCACGAACTGGTAATGTTTGTCCAGGAATGCGAACCTTAGGAACCGATGATGTTCCTTGTGGATAGGAATATGTAGATACGCATCCTTTAAATCCACCGTGGTCATGAATTGACCTTCCTGGATGGAAGGAAGAATAGTTCGAATGGTTTCCATCTTGAACGATGGAACCTTGAGAAACTTGTTTAAGATCTTGAGATCTAAGATTGGTCTGAACGTTCCCTCTTTTTTTGGGAACTATGAACAGATTGGAGTAGAACCCCATCCCTTGTTCTCTTAATGGAACAGGATGAATCACTCCCATTTTTAACAGGTCTTCTACACAATGTAAGAATGCCTGTCTTTTTATGTGGTCTGAAGACAACTGAGACCTGTGGAACCTCCCCCTTGGGGGAAGTCCCTTGAATTCCAGAAGATAACCTTGGGAGACTATTTCTAGCGCCCAAGGATCCAGAACATCTCTTGCCCAAGCCTGAGCGAAGAGAGAGAGTCTGCCCCCCACCAGATCCGGTCCCGGATCGGGGGCCAACATTTCATGCTGTCTTGGTAGCAGTGGCAGGTTTCTTGAACATTAGGTTTATTTTTTGCCTTGAAAGGCCGATCCTGAGGAAGGGCGTGGCCCTTACCCCCAGTGATATCAGAGATAATCTCTTTCAAGTCAGGGCCAAACAGCGTTTTCCCCTTGAAAGGAATGTTAAGTAGCTTGTTCTTGGAAGACGCATCAGCCGACCAAGATTTCAACCAAAGCGCTCTGCGCGCCACGATAGCAAACCCAGAATTCTTAGCCGCTAACCTAGCCAATTGCAAAGTGGCGTCTAGGGTGAAAGAATTAGCCAATTTGAGAGCATTGATTCTGTCCATAATCTCCTCCAAAGGAGGAGAATCACTATCGACCGCTCTTATCAGATCATCGAACCAGAAACATGCGGCTGTAGCGACAGGGACAATGCATGAAATTGGTTGTAGAAGGTAACCTTGCTGAACAAACATCTTTTTAAGCAAACCTTCTAATTTTTTATCCATAGGATCTTTGAAAGCACAACTATCCTCTATGGGTATAGTGGTGCGTTTGTTTAAAGTGGAAACCGCTCCCTCGACCTTGGGGACTGTCTGCCATAAGTCCTTTCTGGGGTCGACCATAGGAAACAATTTTTTAAATATGGGGGGAGGGACGAAAGGAATACCGGGCCTTTCCCATTCTTTATTAACAATGTCCGCCACCCGCTTGGGTATAGGAAAAGCTTCTGGGAGCCCCGGCACCTCTAGGAACTTGTCCATTTTACAAAGTTTCTCTGGGATGACCAACTTGTCACAATCATCCAGAGTGGATAATACCTCCTTAAGCAGAATGCGGAGATGTTCCAACTTAAATTTAAATGCAATCACATCAGGTTCAGCCTGTTGAGAAATGTTCCCTGAATCAGTAATTTCTCCCTCAGACAAAACCTCCCTGGCCCCATCAGACTGGGTTAGGGGCCCTTCAGAAATATTATTATCAGCGTCGTCATGCTCTTCAGTATCTAAAACAGAGCAGCCGCGCTTACGCTGATAAGTGTTCATTTTGGCTAAAATGTTTTTGACAGAATTATCCATTACAGCCGTTAATTGTTGCATAGTAAGGAGTATTGGCGCGCTAGATGTACTAGGGGCCTCCTGAGTGGGCAAGACTCGTGTAGACGAAGGAGGGAATGATGCAGTACCATGCTTACTCCCCTCACTTGAGGAATCATCTTGGGCATCATTATCATTATCACATAAATCACATTTATTTAAATGAATAGGAATTCTGGCTTCCCCACATTCAGAACACAGTCTATCTGGTAGTTCAGACATGTTAAACAGGCATAAACTTGATAACAAAGTACAAAAAACGTTTTAAAATAAAACCGTTACTGTCACTTTAAATTTTAAACTGAACACACTTTATTACTGCAATTGCGAAAAAACATGAAGGAATTGTTCAAAATTCACCAAATTTTCACCACAGTGTCTTAAAGCCTTAAAAGTATTGCACACCAAATTTGGAAGCTTTGACCCTTAAAATAACGGAACCGGAGCCGTTTTGAACTTTAACCCCTTTACAGTCCCTGGTATCTGCTTTGCTGAGACCCAACCAAGCCCAAAGGGGAATACGATACCAAATGACGCCTTCAGAAAGTCTTTTCTAAGTATCAGAGCTCCTCTCACATGCGACTGCATGCCATGCCTCTCAAAAACAAGTGCGCCACACCGGCGCGAAAATGAGGCTCTGCTTATGCTTTGGGAAAGCCCCTAAGAATAAGGTGTCTAAAACAGTGCCTGCCGATATTATTATATCAAAATACCCAGATAAAATGATTCCTCAAGGCTAAATATGTGTTAATAATGAATCGATTTAGCCCAGAAAAAGTCTACAGTTTTAATAAGCCCTTGTGAAGCCCTTATTTACGATCGTAATAAACATGGCTTACCGGATCCCATAGGGAAAATGACAGCTTCCAGCATTACATCGTCTTGTTAGAATGTGTCATACCTCAAGCAGCAAGAGACTGCACACTGTTCCCCCAACTGAAGTTAATTGCTCTCAACAGTCCTGTGTGGAACAGCCATGGATTTTAGTGACGGTTGCTAAAATCATTTTCCTCATACAAACAGAAATCTTCATCTCTTTTCTGTTTCTGAGTAAATAGTACATACCAGCACTATTTCAAAATAACAAACTCTTGATTGAATAATAAAAACTACAGTTAAACACTAAAAAACTCTAAGCCATCTCCGTGGAGATGTTGCCTGTACAACGGCAAAGAGAATGACTGGGGTAGGCGGAGCCTAGGAGGGATCATGTGACCAGCTTTGCTGGGCTCTTTGCCATTTCCTGTTGGGGAAGAGAATATCCCACAAGTAAGGATGACGCCGTGGACCGGACACACCTATGTTGGAGAAAGTGTGTTTTTTTCCATTTTTTCCTCATATTTTATCATTTTTTTTTTAGTAAATTATAAGATATGATGAAAATAATGGTATCTTTAGAAAGTCCATTTAATGACGAGAAAAACGGTATATAATATGTGTGGGTACAGTAAACGAGTAAGAGGAAAATTACAGCTAAACGCAAACACTGCAGAAATGTAAAAATAGCCATTGTCATTAAGGGTAAGAAAATTGAAAAATGGTCCGGTCATTAAGGGGTTAAGGTCTCCAGCGAAGAACACTGGCCCTTTAGCATGCTCTAGGATCAGGTTTGATACTTTTTTTATAAATTGGTGCTGGGACTGGTTTGGTGCATATATCGTGATTAATGTTATTGGATGCCCATATAGCGTTTCCACTAAGATTAGGCAACAACCTTCTGGGTCTCTTTCAATCTTGGTGGTTTGTAAAGAGACTGTTTTGTATAGTAGAAAGCCTACTCCGCATCTCTTAGAGGGGTTGGAGGCCAAAAAAGCAGTAGGTTAGTGGTTATTATGCCATTTTGGTTCCTTCCCTTTCTGGAAATGTGTCTCTTTTATAAAAAGTATGTGACTATTTAGTTTACTAAGTTCATGAAAAGCTATGGATCCTTTCCCCGGGTTGTTAGGTCCCTTTGTGTTTATAGTAGTGAAGTTTAGGTAGTGCGTGTGGAATCTGCTAGTCCGTGGTACCATTGTTAGTATTAAGACAGTGGGAAAGAGAGAAAAAAAAGAAAAAGAAAAAAAAGGGGACCAGAAAGAAGGTTAGAGCACTAGGTTAATTATAGGGGAGGGAGGGGTAGAAGTAGTTATGTGACACACAGGTATACACGAAAAGCTATAAAATATATAACAAGCGTTCAGACAATCATTCAAAATTAATGAACCTATGAAAACAGAACAAATAATCAATGAAAAGGTTGAACAGCAGGGGTAGTAACCCCATGGCAGGCATTTTGCACTTGCATATATAGTGCCCTTGTACCATTTTCGCACAATACAGGGTATTTATGGACGGCATAGGGGTGGAAGGGTGGTGGGAGGGCCGTAGGGGAAAGGAATGTTGTAGAAAGGTAGTGGTCGGGTTCATCCCTTATGGGTCTGCTGTAATGTTAACTATTGCCTTAAAAATGAGGGAGGTGGTATATAAAGTAGAAAAGGATATTATTTGGTCTCTCTTGGGCGGAGGCGGTGACCTATCTGAAAACAAGAAAGGGGAGGTATTACAATGCTTAGGATAAGGCAATAATTATGCACTCTCAAATGAAAGTAGTGGTTCCCAAGCTAGAGGCAAGTGTTAGGAATGCAGTGATTAACTGCTAAACATTTACTAATTAAATTCTAGTCAGACCAAATGTATCAGGAGTCCTTTGTATCGGGGACTACATTTTGGGAATAGAAAGCTGAAAGGTGTGGAAAGAAGACTACATTACAGCCTAATCAAAGGTAGTGGTTAACACTGATCTCAGAGTCCAGATTCCAGTCATTATGAGACCATGTTTTAAGTAAAATAAAAAGGATACTGTGTTGTACAAGGATGTAGTACAGATTGTCTTTTGTTAGCTCACTTCATTCGGTTTCTTTGCTTGAGAGGTGTGACGACAAGGATAGGGTTATAGAATGCGTTCAAATATGCTCCAGGACGATATGTAGCTGTCTTGTTGTTATGCGTAGCAATAATAAATACCGGGAAGCCCCATAAATATTAAACTTTATTGGCACGCAGGGTCATGGTGATAGGAGCTAATTCACTGCACTTTTGGAGTGTTGCAGGGGAGAGGTCTGAAAAAAGGTGAATTTCCGCACCAGCATGATGTATTGGGTGTTTAGCCCTGGCACACTTGAGCAGTTCCTCGTTGTCCTGGTAGTTCAGGGCTTTAGGTGGTGGTTTAGGTCTTAGGGCTCTATGAGCACACTCCATCAGGATTTCAGGTTAGGTTGGAGACACTTTGATTGTACGATATAGATCTTGCAGGTATCCCACGATTGCTGGAGGGTATACAGTTTCAGAGACCCTTCTGATTCGTAGGTTATTCCTACGACCACGATTGTTGAGGTCTTCTAGCTTGTCAGTGAGAAACTGTATAGTTTCTGTGTGAGACTGAATTTTGCTCTATAACGGTGTTAGCAGTGTCTTGTGCAGCCTCGACTTGTGTCACCCTGGCGTCTAGGGCGCTAAGAACTTTGCAAAGGACTTTAAAAAGGCTGCGCATCGCGTGCAAAACATTCTTAATGTCCTCTTTTGATAAAAGTTGCTGCAGGTCATCCTTGGTTATCTGATGCAATAGATGTGGGTCTGGTTGGTGGACCTGCGCTGTTGTATTTTGCTGGCGGGTAGACATGTTGTCCCCAGGAGGGTCGGGAGGTACGTCTGCTGGTTTTAAATATCTACTGAGCTAACTGGAAGAGGTGTTCTTTTCTACTTTAGTTTCCTTTTTATTAGGCATTACACTGAGAAAAACCGCATATATGGAAAGCACTGCGTAGTGTGTTGAGTTGTTTATTTCAGAAGTGTGGGTTCAGGGAAGTCAGCAATAGGCTCTGTAACGCCTTTTTTGTGCTATGAAGATTATAAAAGCTTTGAGAAATTAGAGCCCTAAAAACTTCCTCTAGAAATTCCCTCTGCAGGGACACTGTATTTATTCAGGGGGAAATACTGATATAATGTAGAGTCCCTCTGCAGTAACAATAGCATTATCAGTATTGTTCCTCTGCAAGTTTGTATGGATTTCAGTTCTATTAAGTTTTCCAAAGGCCAGATTTAATTGATACCACGGTAGCTATAAGTATACAAAGATGTAAAGGCTTCTGTCCTATTCAGCTTTCCAGAGTAGCTAAGTAGTTATAAAATATGTTGTTGTTTTTTACCCTCTTTGTCTGAACAGTCTGTCACTGCTACTCTTCTGCACCGTGGTCGCAAATACTGAGGTGCTATTCTCCACTATTTAACTTATGGCTTTATATATTACATATGTATTTAGTCCTGAGAGACGACAGGGATAAAATAAAAATACACCAGAAGCTAAGGGGGCAATACTCGCACTCACCCGCGATATAAAGTGGCTGGAGACACACAAGGCCTCAGATTCTTCTACCGCGGACTGAGATCACCCAGGCCCGACAGCCGCCAACTGATGCAGGAGAGGAGCAGAGGACAGCAAGCACTGGGTTCCTTCACCGGAGGAACACAAGGTAAAAACCTCCTAAGCAAGCACAGGTGTACAGCACATTTAATATTTAAACACAATATAACAGGGGTCTGCACGCCAAGCAAATACATTGTGACCTGCAGCCATATTAAAGGGACAGTCAACCCCCAAAAAATTATTACTGCTACAGATAAAGTTTACTAGGACAACTAGTTCAAACTGTAGCCCCATTTTGCTAACTATATAGTTTTTAAGTAAAATTACTTACTACATGTCCCTCTGCCATTTTGAAATGGCTGCCAGCCTCCTCCTGTAATTCGTCATGGCCATCTTCCTTCCTTCCTCTTCTGCCTGTAACTTTTCTATCCGCTGCCGGGTGAGTGCGAGTATCGCCCCCTTAGCTTCTGGTGTATTTTTATTTTATCCCGGTCATCTCTCAGGGCATTGGCGCAGTGTGTTCGGCTTAAGCTGGGTGTCGCGCGGCGAGTCAGTGGCAGGTCGCTCCTTTCTTTTACTCCCGATTGCTGCAGGTGGGTTTCTGGGATAAATTGGATCTAATTTCTCGTGGGTTAAGGAAGGGAATATGCCGGTTTAGGTATTTTATACCGCCATGGGGATAAGGAGTCTTTCTAGTGTGCGGCCATCTGCAGCAAAGCCAGACTCCGCCCCCCTCCGATCAGAGTTTTTTCTTTGAGAGACCGGAATAAGTCCAGCAAGGACCTGGCTCAGCATCCGGCAGCTTCATTGGGATGCCAAGTTGACCCTTCTACAGTCTAAAGAAGCTCGATCAGGAATGGTCTTTGTGGAAGGGTAAAAGCCAAGAAACCCCTTTTTCAGAAGGGAAACACAGTGAAAAGATTTAGATATGCTAAATCTCCCAAAGATTGGAATGAAGATCAGTGGATAAGAGTATTATGTAGCAACAAATCCAAGTTTGAAATTTTTGGGTCTAATTGTCGACAATATGTGAAAAGAAGAATTGGAGAGAGATGGAAGAATCAGTGCTTGTGGACTTTAGTTGTCTGTCCTGGTTTGGGGCTGCATTTCTGCCAGTGGTGTTGGCGATATTGTCCGAATTGATGGGATCATGAATGCTGAAAATTACAGGTTTTAATTCATCATGCCATTCCTTCTGGAAAGCACCTAATTAGGAATGGTTTTATTTGTTAGCATGATAATGAGCCCAAGCACATTGCTAATGCAGTGAAATTATATTTGGAGAGAAAAACAGCTGATAAAACACTGACAGTAAAGGACTGGTTTCCACAGAGTCCAGACCGGAATATTCTGGGAAGTGATGAAAGAAGCCTGGTATAATATACCAGAAACTTCAGGACAGTCTCCCCAAAAGAGTTCAAGATGTGCTTAATGCCAAGGGAGGTCACACTAAATACTGACTTTTGCCTGAATATGTCATTTTGTACTGAAAATTGTGTTTTTTTATATTTTGTGTACATTTTCCCTGTATTTTCTGTTTGTATCTTAAAAAAGAGACCAAAAAAATAAACATGGATGATCATTAAAACTTTTCTAAAACAACATATCTAACGGTGGACTAAAACTTTTGTACAGTACTGTATATACATATTTAGGCATGAATATGTATATAACTATATGTAAAAGCCCTTTGCTTTTTTCCCCCTTAACACCTGAGACCTTATATCATTGAGCCATTATACCTTTTTGCACAAATTTTAATAATTTTTATTAGATAGTGTTATTATAAGTGTAACTGTAATGTTATATGTAGTATGCAGTCTATTATCAGAGTCAAGATGTACCAAACAGTCAAAAGATTCAATATTGCAAGCATAGCACACACCTCCGTGATTGGCCAACTGGAGAAATTCCCCATGATCTCCGACACGTCACATCAGCAATAACGTTCACTGACCTGCGTCCCCGATAGGACTAGTCCACCGCTTTACACATCGCGGTCTTAGGTAGGTTTAGAACATACCCTTAGTGGTTGTTTATGAAACAAACTGCCGACATGCTCAATTTTCCAGTTACAGCTTATGACACGGTCAGCTGTTAATTTAAACTTGAGCAATTATGATTGCGCTAAAATGTTTAATAGTATCTTATTATAGGGGTTGTGTATTAGGCAAACTACCAGGGGGGATCAACATGGTGAGTGACATTTATGAACACAGAAAAGGAAATTGGTTTACGCCTGTTTGCTTAATACTCTGTACGTTGAAGTTGTCACATTTGGTCAATATGAATCTTTTAAGTATTTGCTGGTGACCAACACTATTTATGTTAAAATGATATGATAATTATTATTGAATGAAAGATGGGTATATGGATCTAATATTTCAAACCGGTAATGTTATATAGATATTTTATGTATATTTCTTTTCAAGGGTTTTATTGTTAACTTGCACATTTGTAGCACTTTATAGATATAATAGTATGAACAAATCGTATGTTTCTGTAAGTCTTTGTTTAAGATATGTAATAGTGTTTAAAAATGAATAACATCTGATTGAAGGGTGAGGGGGCGGGTCTGGGTTGGGGTTGTGATTGGTCAGTTTGTATTTAAAAGCCAGTGCTTCCAGTTCAGTAACAGATGCCTGATGAAACAGCTAGCACAGCTGAGAAACGCGTTGCAATCTGTACTTCTAATTGTTTTTACATACTTTGGGTGAGGGCTTGCACCCTTAGTTTTTTTATTTTGCATTTTAAATAAAACAATATTGAACTTATTGGATGTCAGGGCTTTTTTACTCGATCCAGAGCTGACACCGGGAGTTTGTGTCCATTGTTCCCTGGCCTGGGACCAGTGAGCTGGGACACTGAGAGATCCCAGTAGGCCCTACTCAGCACAATAGGGTTCTGCCACTCTTGTGAGTATAACAACATCACAAGATATCTGCATATCTTTCTGCAATCACTGTGTTACACTAGGAGGCGCCCTCTGTTTTGTGATCTCTCTTCACAGATTTTCTATCTTGGTTTAATTTTTTTCCTTGAGAGAAGCAGCCCTGATTCAAGATCCTGTACACACTTACTCCATTTGGGATTCCCATTCCCCTCGGACCATATAGATGGTCCCCATATGGACTCAGACTTTGCACTTATGTTTGATCACCTATGTTTTATCATTTTATGTTTTCCATTTGATGTTATATTGTTTATATCAATTTATGTAACCTTGACCTATATATACTTACCTTTGTGCCCCCTAGAGTTGAACACGATAGTGTTATCAACAGCAGTTTTGTTTTTAAAATAGGTTTGTGCTTACTTGGAGAAGACAAACCAACAGTTATTTTCCAAACAGCCACCGCTATAAGCTCCATTATATTACAAGTGTTGGGATTAATTTATCCAGCAAAAAAACTCTTCCATCCAAGTTAAATGGAACCTGGTTTCAAAGGCCACATACATGCATGTACACTTGCGTTGCTTGTCAAAGTAAAAGTGCCTTACCAGGTTCAGTTGATTCTGAGCGCTTACCACTTCAGTCCCGAAGTATGCTCTATTCAAGCGGTAGCTGACTCCAACCCAAAATCACACCGCTGTGCTAAGCCGACAGCTTCTTCGGATACTTCTTCCATCTACTGTTTGCAGATGGGCATGTCGTGCTGTCGTGATGATGTCACGGGTCTCTCAGGGCTCAGCTACGGATCCTCCGGAGTGGGGTATAACACCAGCAAATGCAATATTCATTTCCAAAATGGGATCCTCCGCAAGATGGGGTTTGATACGGAGCTTATCAGCAGGAATGATCTCCACTGGCTTGGCTGTCAATAATCCAGAAACAAAAACAAGTGATGCCGGGAGTTCATATAGTATAACTAAAATGCAACTTTTATTCTATCATTTAAAAATACAAAGTTCGTAGGATAAGCAAATCCTTAGTGCCAGGTAGAAAAGGCTTAGTTGGAGAGGGCCTGGCTGCCAAAACTTCAGTAATTGTTGAGTGCAAAAAAATCTTTTAAACATAGAGCAAACTCTGTTGACTCCCCAGTACAGTACACACAGGGAGATAACAAGTTCCCTTACAGGAAAAAAAATAACATTAGTTTGATTTGAACGCAGAAAATGATCCATACAAGAATTGGAGAGCTGAGCTGAAGGAGAAATTGTTACATGCGTGCATAACACAAATTTAGTTTGAGGAAACAACTGAACTGTGGATTTTCTTTCTATGGGGTCTAAATGTGGAGAAGTGGGGACAGTTCCAATATGCTTTATTTTAATATTGAAGGGAAAGGAAACCCCAAATTTTTCTTTCATAATAATTTGGATAGAACATACAATTTTAAACAACTTTCCAATTTACTTCTATAATGACATTTGCTTAATTCACTTGTTATCCTTTGCTGAAGGTGCAACATTTTACTACTAACACATCTAGTTAGCTAATCACTAGAGACAAATGTCTGCAGGCACCATTCAGCTGCTAGCTCCTATTAGTGTAGGATATGTGTATATTCTTTTTCAACAAGGAATACCAAGAAAAAGAAGCACATCTCAAAATAAAAATAAATGTAAAAGTGTCTTAAAATGACATGCTCTATCTGAATCATGCAAGTTTAATTTTGACTTTCCTATCCTTTTATATACACAATAATAAACACATATTTTTGTTTGCAAGAAGCAATACAGTGTTCACTGATACAGATAGACAGTATTCTACTTTATATGATATTTGGATAGAGTCCGAAAGTAATGTATAGCAGAGGTATAATATAAGAACAAAACAAAGACCCCCTTTGTGAATAGTGAAATATAAAAAAAATATTGCTTTGTAAAAGGTGCCCGGCTCTTGATATGTTAGAATATCTTACCCCCTCAGCAAACTAGCAAGTGTAAAGCACAGCTAATACCGACCTAAAAAGATGGCCGCTACCGCCGATGATAAAAATAGAAGGGTGGGAAATAGTTCAGTGGAAAAATTATTTTATTATATTGTTAACTCTAACACCACCGACCTGCAGCGCTGCCTAGCATAAACTCAATGTAAAAAGCCGGGGGCATGCTACAAGAACAAGTCTCAATAGTGCGGATGAAGGCAAGTAAAAGTAATAAAGAAGGAGCGCATTATTGAAAGAACATGAGTGTGGCTCTGTAGAAATGAATAATGCCTGTGCTATAGTGAAGTACACATTGCACACAAAGCTATATAAAAAAAGTATAGATCACAAAGGAAGTCCCAGTAAGCCTAATAGTTAACATGTCTGTTATTTATTAGAGACAGAGTATTGTCTATGGGGCCGAATGGCCCCTGAGCCCCCTGTTTCCGCCCGAGCCTTCAGGAGTTAAGAAGCAGCAGTCTTAAGACCGCTGCCACTTAACTCATACGCCTCCTCTCAATCTGCGGACATCAATCCGCCCAATCGTGTACAATCTGGTTGATTGACACCCACTGCAAGTGTCCGATTGGCCGTGAATCTGCAGGGGCCGGCATTGCACAAGCAGTTCACCAGAACTGCTTGTGCAATGTTAAATGCCGACAGCGTATGCTGTCGGCATTCATCGATGTCTGGCGGACATGATCCGCTACAGCGGATCATGTCCGCCAGACATTGATAAATCGGCCCCTATGTGTTTAATAGTGGTAACATCTGTGAAATCTGGTTATGATGTACATGAGCCTGTACCTACTAATAGCCTGAGGGCTATGCAAGTGCATTTATTTTAGTACTTACCTGAAGTGCACCCACTCTATCATGATTGCCTGCAGATAAACTGCTTCCATCCAGTACTGAGCAAGCAACAGCAGATGATATCTTATAAGAGTACAACCATGACCCACAGAAAGAGGCTAAGGGATGAATCCTGCTACACCTATGACAGGCTTGTGACAAATTCTCAGTGGGAGAATTACTCTAACTACCCATTAATCCTTTCTCCCCTCTGTTCAAGTCTGGCTCTCTGAGGTAGAAAATGGGTCTCATGTAGGCCTGACAACCCCTGCCAACAAAATATATGGAGCACCTCTATTTTTCACCTTCTCCTGTGGAGGCATAGATAACAAAAAAAATTCTTACCTTATAAATTTCATTCCAATTACTAGTGGGATATTCAACTCATGGCCAGCAGGAGGAGGCAAAGAGCACCCCAGCAAAGCTGTTAAGTGTAACTTCCCTTACCCATAATCCCCAGTCATTCAGCCGAAGGAAAATGGAAAAAGAAACACAAGGGTATAGAGGTGCCGGAGGTTTACTCAAAAAAACTGCAGAACATAATTTAAAAAGAGGGCGGGATGGTGGACTCTCCATGCACCGAAAGAAAGATTTTTTTCAGGTAAGCATAAATTTTATTATAGGTGTTTAAGCAGAGCGCTGGTTAGAGGGAGGATACCACACAACTTACAAAGGGGAAAGATCCTTCTATCTTTCCAAATATATTAGAGTTAGGAGGTGGTAGTAAGTGCGCTAAAAAGAAGCTGAAGGTATCCTAAATTAAAAAAACATAATTTATGCTTACCTGATAAATTCCTTTCTCCTGTAGTGTGATCAGTCCACGGGTCATCATTACTTCTGGGATATTACTCCTCCCCAACAGGAAGTGCAAGAGGATTCACCCAGCAGAGCTGCATATAGCTCCTCCCCTCTACGTCACTCCCAGTCATTCGACCAAGGACCAACGAGAAAGGAAAAGCCAAGGGTGTAGTGGTGACTGGAGTATAATTAAAAAAATATTTACCTGCCGCAAAAAAACAGGGCGGGCCGTGGACTGATCACACTACAGGAGAAAGGAATTTATCAGGTAAGCATAAATTATGTTTTCTCCTGTTAAGTGTGATCAGTCCACGGGTCATCATTACTTCTGGGATACCAATACCAAAGCAAAAGTACACGGATGACGGGAGGGATAGGCAGGCTCTTTATACAGAAGGAACCACTGCCTGAAGAACCTTTCTCCCAAAAATAGCCTCAGAAGAAGCAAAAGTGTCAAATTTGTAAAATTTGGAAAAAGTATGAAGTGAAGACCAAGTTGCAGCCTTGCAAATCTGTTCAACAGAGGCCTCATTCTTAAAGGCCCAAGTGGAAGCCACAGCTCTAGTGGAATGAGCTGTAATTCTTTCAGGAGGCTGCTGTCCAGCAGTCTCATAAGCTAAACGAATTATGCTACGAAGCCAAAAAGAGAGAGAGGTAGCAGAAGCTTTTTGACCTCTCCTCTGACCAGAGTAAACGACAAACAGGGAAGACGTTTGTCGAAATTAGTTGCCTGTAAGTAAAATTTTAGTGCACGAACTACATCCAGATTGTGCAGAAGACGTTCCTTCTTTGAAGAAGGATTTGGACACAAGGATGGAACAACAATCTCTTGATTGATATTCCTGTTAGTGACTACCTTAGGTTAGAACCCAGGTTTAGTACGCAGAACTACCTTATCCGAGTGAAAAATCAAATAAGGAGAATCACAATGTAAGGCTGATAACTCAGAGACTCTTCGAGCCGAGGAAATAGCCATTAAAAATAGAACTTTCCAAGATAACAACTTTATATCAATGGAATGAAGGGGTTCAAACGGAACGCCCTGTAAAACGTTAAGAACAAGGTTTAAACTCCATGGCGGAGCAACAGTTTTAAACACAGGCTTAATCCTGGCCAAAGCCTGACAAAAAGCCTGAACGTCTGGAACTTCTGACAGACGTTTGTGCAACAGAATGGACAGAGCTGAGATCTGTCCCTTTAAGGAACTAGCAGATAAACCCTTTTCTAAACCTTCTTGTAGAAAAGACAATATCCTAGGAATCCTAACCTTACTCCAAGAGTAACCTTTGGATTCGCACCAATATAGGTATTTACGCCATATCTTATGGTAAATTTTTCTGGTAACAGGCTTCCTAGCCTGTATTAAGGTATCAATAACTGACTCAGAAAAACCACGCTTTGATAAAATCAAGCGTTCAATTTCCAAGCAGTCAGCTTCAGAGAAGTTAGATTTTGATGTTTGAAAGGACCCTGTATCAGAAGGTCCTGTTTCAGAGGTAGAGACCAAGGTGGACAGGATGACATGTCCACCAGATCTGCATACCAAGTCCTGCGTGGCCATGCAGGTGCTATTAGAATCACTGATGCTCTCTCCTGCTTGATTCTGGCAATCAATCGAGGAAGCATCGGGAAGGGTGGAAACACATAAGCCATCCTGAAGGTCCAAGGTGCTGTCAAAGCATCTATCAGGACCGCTCCCGGATCCCTGGATCTGGACCCGTAACGAGGAAGCTTGGCGTTCTGTCGAGACGCCATGAGATCTATCTCTGGTTTGCCCCAACGTCGAAGTATTTGGGCAAAGACCTCCGGATGAAGTTCCCACTCCCCCGGATGAAAAGTCTGACGACTTAAAAAATCCGCCTCCCAGTTCTCCACTCCCGGGATGTGGATTGCTGACAGGTGGCAAGAGTGAAACTCTGCCCAGTGAATTATCTTTGATACTTCCATCATTGCTAGGGAGCTTCTTGTCCCTCCCTGATGGTTGATGTAAGCTACAGTCGTGATGTTGTCCGACTGAAACCTGATGAACCCCCGAGTTGTCAACTGGGGCCAAGCCAGAAGGGCATTGAGAACTGCTCTCAATTCCAGAATGTTTATTGGTAGGAGACTCTCCTCCTGGTTCCAATGTCCCTGAGCCTTCAGAGAATTCCAGACGGCGCCCCAACCTAGAAGGCTGGCGTCTGTTGTTACAATTGTCCAGTCTGGCCTGCTGAATGGCATCCCCCTGGACAGATGTGGCCGAGAAAGCCACCATAGAAGAGAATTTCTGGTCTCTTGATCCAGATTCAGAGAAGGGGACAAGTCTGAGTAATCCCCATTCCACTGACCTAGCATGCACAATTGCAGCGGTCTGAGGTGTAGGCGTGCAAAGGGTAGTATGTCCATTGCCGCCACCATTAAGCCGATTACCTCCATGCATTGAGCCACTGACGGGTGTTGAATGGAATGAAGGACACGGCATGCACTTTGAAGTTTTGTTAACCTGTCTTCTGTCAGGTAAATTTTCATTTCTACAGAATCTATAAGAGTCCCCAGGAAGGGAACTCTTGTGAGTGGAAAGAGAGAACTTTTCTTTTCGTTCACCTTCCATCCATGCGACCTTAGAAATGCCAGTACTAACTCGGTATGAGACTTGGCAGTTTGAAAGCTTGAAGCTTGTATCAGAATGTCGTCTAGGTATGGAGCTACCAAAATTCCTCGCGGTCTTAGTACCGCCAGAAGAGCACCCAGAACCTTTGTGAAGATTCTTGGAGCTGTAGCCAATCCGAATGGAAGAGCTACAAACTGGTAATGCCTGTCTAGAAAGGCAAACCTTAGATACCGGTAATGATCTTTGTGAATCGGTATGTGAAGGTAAGCATCTTTTAAATCCACTGTGGTCATGTACTGACCCTTTTGGATCATGGGTAAAATTGTCCGAATAGTCTCCATTTTGAACGATGGAACTCTTAGGAACTTGTTTAGGATCTTTAAATCCAGGATTGGCCTGAAAGTTCCCTCTTTTTTGGGAACCACAAACAGATTTGAGTAAAACCCTTGTCCCTGTTCCGACCGTGGAACAGGATGGATTACTCCCATTAACAAAAGCTCTTGTACGCAGCGTAGAAAAGCCTTTCTCTTTGTTTGGTTTGTTGACAACCTTGACAGATGAAATCTCTCTCTTGGAGGAGAGTATTTGAAGTCCAGAAGGTATCCCTGAGATATTATCTCTAGCGCCCAGGGATCCTGGACATCTCTTGCCCAAGCCTGGGCGAAGAGAGAAAGTCTGCCCCCCACTAGATCCGATCCCGGATCGGGGGCCCTCAATTCATGCTGTTTTAGGGGCAGCAGCAGGTTTCCTGGCCTGCTTGCCCTTGTTCCAGGACTGGTTAGGTCTCCAGCCTTGTCTGTAGCGAGCAACAGATCCTTCCTGTTTTGGAGCAGAGGAAGTTGATGCTGCTCCTGCTTTGAAATTCCGAAAGGAACGAAAATTAGACTGTCTAGCCTTAGGTTTGGCTCTGTCTTGAGGCAGGGCATGGCCTTTACCTCCTGTAATGTCAGCGATAATTTCTTTCAATCCGGGCCCAAATAAGGTCTGCCCCTTGAAAGGTATATTAAGTAATTTAGACTTAGAAGTAACGTCAGCTGACCAGGATTTTAGCCACAGTGCTCTGCGCGCCTGAATGGCGAATCCGGAATTCTTAGCCGTAAGTTTAGTTAAATGTACTACGGCATCCGAAATGAATGAATTAGCTAGCTTAAGGACTCTAAGCTTGTCCGTAATCTCATCCAGAGTGGCTGAACTAATGGTCTCTTCCAGAGACTCAAACCAGAATGCCGCCGCAGCCGTGACCGGCGCAATGCATGCAAGGGGTTGCAATATAAAACCTTGTTGAACAAACATTTTCTTAAGGTAACCCTCTAACTTTTTATCCATTGGATCTGAAAAGGCACAGCTATCCTCCACCGGGATAGTGGTACGCTTAGCTAAAGTAGAGACTGCTCCTTCCACCTTAGGGACTGTTTGCCATAAGTCCCGTGTGGTGGTGTCTATCGGAAACATCCTTCTAAATATCGGAGGGGGTGAGAACGGCACACCGGGTCTATCCCACTCCTTCGTAACAATTTCAGTTAGTCTCTTAGGTATAGGAAAAACGTCAGTACTTGATGGTACCGCAAAATATTTATCCAACCTACACATTTTCTCTGGTATTACAATCATTCAGAGCCGCTAACACCTCCCCTAGTAATACACGGAGGTTTTCCAGCTTAAATTTAAAATTTGAAATATCTGAATCCAATCTGTTTGGATCAGAACCGTCAGCCGCAGAATGAAGCTCTCCGTCCTCATGTTCTGCAAGTTGTGACGCAGTATCTGACATGGCCCTAACATTATCAGCGCACTCTGTTCTCACCCCAGAGTGATCACGCTTACCTCTTAGTTCTGGTAATTTAGCCAAAACTTCAGTCATAACGGTAGCCACCTGTAATGTGATTTGTAATGGCCGCCCAGATGTACTCGGCGCCACAATATCACGCACCTCCCGAGCGGGAGATGCAGGTACTGACACGTGAGGCGAGTTAGTCGGCATAACTCTCCCCTCGTTGTTTGGTGAAATGTGTTCAATTTGTACAGATTGACTTTTATTTAAAGTAGCATCAATGCAGTTAGTACATAAATTTCTATTGGGCTCCACTTTGGCATTAGCACATATAGCACAGATGTCTTCCTCTGAATCAGACATGTTTAACACACTAGCAAATAAACCAGCAACTTGGAAATACTTTTCAAGTAATTTACTACAATATGAAAACGTACTGTGCCTATAAGAAGCACAGAAAAAGTTATGACAGTTGAAAGTTAATAAACTGAAAGGTTATAGCATCAAATCTTTGTAAAAAACACAATTTTAGCAAAGGCTTGTTCCCATTAGCAAAGGATAACTAACCCTGATAGCAGAAAAAAAATTACAGAAATAAACGTTCTTTTATTACAGTCAACTACAATCTCACAGCTCTGCTGTGAGGATTACCTCCCTCAAAACAAGTTTTGAAGACCCCTGAGTTCTGTAGAGATGAACCGGATCATGCAGGAAATACAATGAGCTTCTGACTGAATTTTTTGATGCGTAGCAAAAGCGCCAAAAAAGGCCCCTCCCCCTCACACACAACAGTGAGAGAGATCAGTAAACTGTCATAAATTAAATCAACAACTGCCAAGTGGAAAAAAATAGTGCCCAAAACATTTTATTCACCCAGTACCTCAGAAAATGAAAACGATTTTACATTCCAGCAAAAAACGTTTAACATAAATTAAGAGTTATTAAAAAGCCTGTTGCCAGTCCCTGCAAATTAGGCTAAAGTCTTATGTACACAGTGTAATTCCAGTGAAGTACCATTCCCCAGAATACTGAAGTGTAAAATATACATACATGACAGCCTGATACCAGATGCTGCTACTGCAATTAAGGCTGAATTTACATTACATCGGTATGGCAGGATTTTCTCATCAATTCCATTGTCAGAAAATAATAAGCTGCTACATACCTCTTTGCAGATTAATCTGCCCGCTGTCCCCTGATCTGAAGTTTACCTCTCCTCAGATGGCCGAGAAACAGCAATATGATCTTAACTACGCCGGCTAAAATCATAGTAAAAACTCAGGTAGAATCTTCTTCAAATCTACCAGAGAAGAAATAACACACTCCGGTGCTATTATAAAATACCAAACTTTTGATTGAAGGAATAAAACTAAGTATAATCACCATAGTCCTCTCACACCTCCTATCTAGTCGTTGGGTGCAAGAGAATGACTGGGAGTGACGTAGAGGGGAGGAGCTATATGCAGCTCTGCTGGGTGAATCCTCTTGCACTTCCTGTTGGGGAGGAGTAATATCCCAGAAGTAATGATGACCCGTGGACTGATCACACTTAACAGGAGAAATTGGGTATCTATAGTATATATATTAGAAATTGTAAAAAATATCTATAGTGCAAAAATTATCATATGTGATAAAGTGGAGGGTATATCTATCCAAATTATTGGTGAAAAACCATAAAGTATTCTGATCCCTACAATAGTAAACTAAAAAAAACTTAAACAGTCTGTCAACTATATTCTATTCCAAAAAGAAAAGGAAAAGTTGCTGAAAATATGTAACAAATATGTAACAACACTGCTATTTGTTACATATTTTCAGCAACTTTTCCTTTTCTTCTTGGAATAGAATATAGTTGACAGACTGTTTAAGTTTTTTTTAGTTTACCATTGTAGGGATCAGAATACTTTATGGTTTTTCACCAATAATTTGGATAGATATACCCTCCACTTTATCACATATGATAATTTTTGCACTATAGATATTTTTTACAATTTCTAATATATATACTATAGATACCCAATTTTTTAATTAAGGATACCTTCAGCTTCTTTTTAGCGCACTTACTACCACCTCCTAACTAAGCATACATTTTGTTTTCTTTCCTATGGCATGGAGAGTCCACAACGTCATTCCATTTACTAGTGGGAACCAATACCCAAGCTAGAGGACACGGAATGAAAAGGGAGTGAGAACAAGGCAGGAGGACCTAAACAAAAGGCCACCGCTTGAAGAACCTTTCTCCCAAAAGAGGCCTCAGCCGAGTCAAAAGTATCAAATTTGTAGAACTTGGAAAAAGTATGCAAAGAGCACCATGTTGCCACCTTGCAAATCTGGTCCAGAGAAGCTTCATTTTTGAAAGCCCAAGTTGAGGAGACAGCCCTAGTGGAATGAGACGTAATTCTCTCAGGAGGCTGCTGTCCAGCTGTCATATAAGCAAAACGAATCATACTTCTTTACCAGAGGGAAAGGGTAGTAGAAGTGGCCTTCTGACCCTTACGCTTTCCAGAGAAAACAACAAACCGGGCAGAAGATTGTAAAATCTTTAGTAGCTTGTAGGTAAAATTTTAGAGCACGCACAACATCCAAGTTTTGCAAAAGAAGTTCCTTATGAGAAGAAGGATTAGAAAAAAAAGAAGGAACAATAATTTCCTGATTAATGTTTCAATCGGACACCACCTTAGGGAGAAACCCCAATTTAGTACGAAGGACCGCCTTATCTGCATGAAAAATAAGGTACGGGGAATCACACTGCAGAGCTGAAAGCTCAGAAACTCTGCGAGCGGAACAAAATAGCAAGGAGAAACAAAACCTTCCAAGATAACAATTTTATATCAACAACAGGCATCGGCTCAAAAGGAGCCTGTTGCAAAACTTTAAAAACTTGGTTAAGGCTCCAAGGAGGAGCAACAGGTTTAAACACTGATTCTGACCAGGGTCTGAACAAAAGCTTGAACATCTGGTAAATCTGCCAGACGTGCAAAAATCTGACCCCTCAGAGTACTGACTGACAAATCTTTCTCCAGGCTCTCCTGAAGAAAAGCTAAAAGTCGAGGAACCTGTTCCGAGAAAAAACCCTTTGAATCACACCAATAAAGGTATTTACACCATACCCTATGGCAGATTCTGCAAGTAACAGGCTTACGAGCCTTAAGCATATTATCTATGACTTTCTCAGAGAAGTAACATCTAGTCAAGACTAGGCATTCAATTTCCAAGCCGTCAGCTTCAGAGAAACTAGATTTGGAGGAAGGAAGGGACCCTCAAGTAGAAGGTCCTTCCTCAAAGGTAACCTCCAAGGTGGAAGAGATGACATTGCTACCAGATCCACGAGCCAGATCCTGCGAGGCCCAGCAGGAGCTAATAGAATCATAGACGCTCTGCTAGATACGAGCAATTACTAACTGAAGGAGAGCAAGCGGAGAACACAGGAATGCTAGATTGAAGTTGAGGAACTGCCAGAGCGGCTATCAGAACGGCTTGAGGATCTCTTGATCTTAACTGTACTTTAGAGGCTTGGCATTTGATGAGACGCCATCAGATCCAACTCCGGAACCCCCAACCTGAAGGTTATCATTGTGAAAACCTATGGTTGAAGAGCCCACTCTCTGGGATAAAAGGTCTGCCTGCTCAGAAAAAACGCTTTCCAGATGTCCACCCCTAGGATGTGGATGGCAGAGAGAAGACAATCGTGAGACTCCGCCCACTGGAGAATGCGAGTTACCTCCTTCATTGCTAAGGAACTCCGAGTTCCTTCCTGGTGGTTGATGAAGCCACCTAGGAGAAGATGTCCAACTTGAATCTGATAAACCAGACCAAGGCTAGTCTAGGCCAAGTTGTCAAGGCATTGAAGATTGCTCTCAACTCTAAGATGTTCATGGGAAGAGAAGACTCCACCTGAGTCCACAGACCCTGTGCTTTTAAGGAGCTCCAAACTGCTACCCAGCCTAACAGTCTGGCATCCGTGGACACAATTGTCTAAGAAGGTCTCAGGAAGCATGTGCCCCGAGACAGCAAGTCCTGCGAAATGCACCAAAAGAAAGAGTCTTTTGTTAGGGGATCAAGAACTATCCTCTGTGAGAGATCAGAGTGGTCTCCGTTCCATTGACTGAGCATGCATAACTGCAGAGGTCTCAGATGGAACTGAGCAAAGGGAATGATTTCCATTGAAGCAACCATCAGACCAATCCCTCCATGCATTGAGCCACTGATGGACGAATAGCAAACTGGAGAGAAAGGCACAAAGCAAGAAGTTTGGAAAAATCATCACACCAGTGCCTGGTATTGATCCTGGGTCTATTTGTCCTGCTGTCTTGCAGTATTCTCCTCTGAGCCACTGAGGGCTCTATTTTCTGATATCCGTTGGAAAATTTGCATAGACAGGGAATCTATAATTGTTCCTAAGAAACACACCCTTGTAAGTTGTACAAGGGAACTTTTTCCCAGATTTACTTTCCATCCTTGGGGACAGCAGAGGTCTCAGATGGAATGAAGGACAGACAACAACATATCTGCTAGATAAAAAGATGACGCTTGAACCAAGATGTCATCCAGGTAAGGCACAACAGCGATTTCCTGAGACCTAACCACTGCCAGAGGAGCACCCAGAAAATGTGAAAATTCTGGGAGCTGTAGCCAGGACAAAAGGAAGAGCAGCCAACAGGAAAAAAACTGCCCAGAAAGGCGAACCATAGGACTTGGTGATGTTCCATGAGAATGGTAACATGAAGATACGCATCCTTCAGATCTATTGTAGTCAAGAACTGACCTCCTGAACCAAGGGAAGAATGGAACGAAAAGTATCCATTTAAGAGGACGGAACCCTGAGGAATTTGTGGAGACCTTTTAGGCCTAAAAAAGGACGAAAAGTTCCCACTTCTTTGGGAACCACAAAAGGATTTGAATAGAATCCTTGACCATGTTCCTCTACGGGAACTCGAACAAACCCTCCCAGGGAAGAAAAGTCCTTTTCTCAGTTTAAGAAGGCCTCCTCTTTACCTGGATTGCAGATAGTGTTGACAGGAAAAACCTGTCTCTGGGAGGATAAAGCTTAAAACCTATCCTGAATCCCTGGGATACAACTTCCACAGTCGAAGGATCAGAGACATTGCGGATCCAAACCGGATATAAGGCTCGATATGATAATATAAAATGTATGTATACAATATGGATTTAATATATAAAAATGAACAGTTCAATATACATAGGTCAATTCAATATAAGTAATAGGTTGCAATCGATATAGGGACGTCTCCCTAAAATGTTCAAATACAGCAACAGATATAAAGCAGATAAAAGAAAAATGGCAATTAAAATCTCAGCATATATAAAATATGAGAAACAGATTCTGCATATGAAAGAACAATGTTAGTGGCCTAAATCACCTAAATAGTGAGTTCTCAGGAGGTATACAGAGTATATGAACCCTATAGGAGTTTCAGTTCAGATATCCCCTCGGCACATCTGACCGCGTCCAGAGGGATTGTGAAAGCAGTGGGGATAAGAGGTTACCTTAAATACTCTGGATACTCCAGTTTGAGTTGCTTCATAGACCTCTATATCCCTATATCATCTGTAGGCACATTCAGCATGCGTATGCAGTGTGTGTGGAAAGCACCGCTCATGGATGTGAAGTCACCTGACTCCCCTCTGCACTTCAGAGGTCGGAGGTCAGATGTGTTGGCTCAGCGAAATTCACTGATATTAATCAATGCAATGTGCGGTCCTCCTAATAGTGGATCCGGATAGCTGATGTTAGATGTCCAACACCTCCCTCTGTCCAATCCCTTGGGCTTCTCAGGGTGGGTGTATATCCAATGCAGCAAGGTCACAGTGTGTGTCAGAGACCTCAGATCCAGAGTAAAAACTTCAGTAAAAAGCCAAATAATTTGACTGAAAGTAGCAGCAAGTCCTGGTCAACGCGTTTCACCCAGTAGCGGCTTTATCAAGACATGCACATACTGCTCACTTCCAGATTTAAAAAGGCCTCCCTTCCTTTCGATTGGTTGAATTTCATCCTATTTTTTTTCATTTTATTTAAGGTGGAATTGATTTAAGGTGGAATTATGAAAATATTTCCAAGTCCATAAATATATAGTCATAGATTGCATACTCAGTAATGGATAAACAATATCATTATGTTGCTTTGATCATAATATCATCATTTAGATCACATGGAGGGGTACAGAATATAGCTATGAAGATATATTTTTAAAAACATGTATGGGTATATATATATATAATAAAAATGGAATATGGATTAAAGAAGTTAGAATAAAGGTGGATAATTAGAATGTAATTTTGAACTTAACATATTTGATGCTAGAGGGTTTATATAATTAGTGTGTAAATCCTGCAATGTAGAAATATACTGAATGAACATAGATCTAGGGTTTTTATATCAAAGTGGAAGATAAGAGGGTACTAATTAGGAATAAAGACAATGAGTCTTACAAGAAGGGAGAAATATCAATTTCGGAATTTAAACCTTTTGGCTGTAGTGTATCTAATTTATAGATCATTTCTGTTTCAGTTTTGAGTAGTTTGTTTTCCTAGTTACCCCCTCTCCAGTCTGGTTGTATTTTCATAATGCCCCAATACCGAAAGTCTTTAAGTTTGTTGTTATGTATCTCCCTAAAATGACTATAAATACATGTGTCTAGGTTACCCCTGTCTATACAGGACAGATGTTCCCTGATAAAAATAATATGGGAATTTCTTTCACCCATAATTTCAGCAAACATCATATAACATTTTTGGACCTAGATATTAAGGTCATAGATAACATCTGGTAACCAAAACACACTTTAAGGAGGTTGATGCCAACAACCTAATTCAATACAATAGTTGCCACCTCAAAATGTGGAAAGACAAAATACCCAAGGGACAATACCTTAGAATTAAAGGAAATTGCTCAAGAACAAATCCAAATTTTGGAACAAAAGTTTATAGAAAGAGGTTATGACCCAGTAGTAACCAAACAAGCAAAACAAGAGTTTGAAAAAAGGGATAGAAAAAGCCTCCTCACATACCAATACAAAAAAGCAAATGATCAACAAACAGATCCTACTATAATTAATGTTCCGTTCATTACAGACCACAACAATAGATTAATAACCAAAATCCTGAAAAGACACTGGCATCTGGTTCAAACAGATCCCATCATAGGAGAAAAAGTAACAGGCCAACCGAAAGTGATATACAGGAGAGCGAAAAATCTAAAAAGCATTCTGGTTCCCAGTGAACTTAAAAGACTAAGAAATAAGGACTATAAAGTAGGCATAGAAGGGAACCAACTAAAAGGTTTTTTTCCCTGCTTTGGATGTAGGGCGTGCAAATATAGCAGCAAATTGAAAGTCCTTAAATCAAACTCCAATAATTTTGAACACACCATTAGGGATATGATCAGATGCCAAAACAAAGGCATAATCTATGCAATTGAGTGTTCATGTAAAAAAAACTCTATATTGGTGAAATGACCAGAACACTACACGAAAGGATCAGGGGTAACCTAGACACATGTATTTACACTACACACTACAGCCAAAAGGTTTAAATTACTAAATTTATATTTCCCCCTTATAAGACTCATTGTCTTTATTCCTAATCAGTACCCTCTTATCTTCCACTTTGATATAAAACCCTAGATCTATGTTCATTCAGTATATTTCTACATTTCAGGATTTACACACTAATTGTATAAACCCTCTAGCATCAAATATGTTAAGTTCAAAATTACATTCTAATAATCCCCCTTTATTCTAACTCCTTTAATCTATATTCCATTTTTTATTATATATACTCATTCATGTTTTGAACAATATATCTTCCTAGCTATATAATGTACCCCTCCATGTGATCTAAATGATCATAATATGATCAAAGCAACATAATGATATTGTTTATCCATTACTGAGTATGCAATCTATATGACTATTGTATATTTATGGACTTCATAATATTAATGGATTAATAATAATATTTTCATAATTCCACCTTAAATCAATTCCACCTTAAATAAAATGAAAAAAAAGGAGGATGAAATTCAACCAATCGAAAGGAAGGGAAGCCTTTTTAAATCTGGAAGTGAGCAGTATGTGCATGTCTTGATAAAGCCCCTACTGAGCGAAACGCATTGACCAGGACTTGCTGCTACTTTAAGTCAAATTATTTGGCTTTTTACTGAAGTTTTTACTCCAGATCTGAGTTCTCTGACACACACTGTGACCTTGCTGCATTGGATATACACCCACCCTGAGGAGCCCTTGGGATTGGACAGAGGGAGGTGTTGGACATCTAACATCAGCTATCCGGATCCACTATTAGGAGGACCGCACATTGCATCGATTAATATCAGCGTATTTCGCTAAGCCAACACATCTGACCTCCGACCTCTGAAGTGACTTCACATTCGTGACCGGAGCTTTCCACACACACTGCATACGCATGTTGGATGTGCCTACAGATGATATAGAAATATAGAGGTCTACGAAGCAACTCAAACCGGAGTATCCAGAGTATTTAAGGTAACCTCTTATCCCCACTGCTTTCACAATCATTCTGGACGCGGTCAGATCCGCCGAGGGGATATCTGAACTGAAACTCCTATAGGGTTCATTTACTCTGTATACCTCCTGAGAACTCGCGATTTAGGTGATTTAGGCCACTAACATTGTTCTTTCATATGCAGATTCTGTTTCTCATATTTTATATATGCTGAGATTTTAATTGCCAATTTTCTTGTATCTGCTTTATCTCTGTTGCTGTATTTGAACATTTTTGGGAGACGTCCCTATATCGATTGCAACCTATTACTTATAAAAAATTGACATATATATATTTAACTGTTCTTTTTTATATATTTAATCCATATTGTATACATACATTTTAAATTATCATTTGACCTCCAATCCGTGCTTTTAGCGCTGCATTATTTTTGTTTTTTCTTGCACCATATTTAGTTTTTCCTGAGGGGTTAAACTGTATTAGCAGCAGGATTGGCCACATTCCCTAGGTGCTCCAATCTCTATTTCCCTATAAGGCTGGCTATGGCAAGAAGATTTGTAGAACATATTATGGAGAGCGCCCAGCCACAGCTGGAATTGAACTCTCAACCTACAATTTCAAGATAGCAAAGGAAACCACTAAGCTATCATGGTACACCCCCTGATTCTATGAAAATAGAAAATCTGATAAAAAAGGGCAAAGTAGAGACCTAAACAGATCCTATACAAAAAATAAATATAGACATAGTCATGTTTGCAGATTTCCCCTATGAGAGAGATTGGAAACAATGCACCAATATACCTCCACAAATGCATAAAAATTGAAATTAGATTAATTTCAACATATAAATGGATATATGAAAAGTATATATATATATATATATATATATATATATATATATATATATATATATATATATATATATATAAAGTATATATAAATTAGTATATATAATATATAAAGGATCTATGACAAATCATGAGGTCATTGAAATCACAATCATCACTTGAAAAGATAGCAGTAATGCAAACATAAAAAAGGATACCTAGAAATACCCTCATAGAGATCTAAGATCACTTAAACATAGGATCCATCTCTATAAAGTCAACAAGAATGTCAGAAATCACCTCAAAAAGAGAGGAAAATTATTGAACATTAAATGTGTAAATATACTAATAATGAACACCAGATGACAGCAAAATATCAAACTAATCTCTTTTAAACAAAAAAAACTGTGAAAAGTAAAAGATTAAGCCAGTACAGGACCAAATAGGTCTGTAAGATAAATATGTATATATAAATACTTAGTAAGACAAACAAATTATTTGTGCCGTCACAATAGAGTACACCCCCAACAGCTACTGAGGAGATTAACCTGGGACTTAACATTCTGAAGAAACGAGGCTGACCCATTCAGCCCGAGAAAAGCATCAGAAATATATCCCTTACACAAAAGCATCGCTTACGAAGCGACTGATAAAAACGAAACTCAGTAATGGATTCCCTATAAACTCTTAAGAGAGCAGCGGATCCATTAACGCTAATACCGAACAGAGGGCGACCAAGAGCCCGTAGCCGGCCAGCAACCATTCCAAAAACATTGTGCTGCAGTTGACCCGCTCTTCAGCACCCATTTTAAGGAGAGCCTAATGGCAGATTTAACGCCCACCAAAATGATCCTGAGGCGGGAAAATTAACCCCCACCGCTTATATCTGTATTTACCCTGTAAAATACGCAGTAGATAAAAATGTTAATTTCCAGCCTAGAACATCCAAACTCACACTCACTAAGAATAAAGACTACTTTAAACAAATAGGAGTGTTGTCCAGGCCCTGCGGCGGCACCGCGATACTGAAACACAAAGATTCTATATAGGTTCAGCATTTCTTCCGGTATATGAAGAATTGCTGAAAACTGTTAGATGCCGTACGCTTCAGCCCAGTTCAGCTCCTAGAAGAGCATGCATTAACCTCTTAGAGCTAGGCCTCTTATCCTGCTCTCTCTAAAGGGTAGGAGCATCTAACTATGTGGCCGGTAAAAATATATCCCCATATGTCCACAGTATAAGGACCTTAGGTAGGGAACAAGGACAGAGCACCATAAAGTTGGACCGAAAGGCTCGTCAGAGGGTTAACGGTCACATACACAAAATAGCCATTAAACTACATAACAGTTAGTAACAGACTGTGTAGGGATAAGAGGCATTAGGTAAATAACATTAACGTAATGATATACAATCCCTCACACCTAAAGCCTGGGTCATAACATCTACATTAGACCCTACAGAAGGCAGTAAAAGCGGCGTAATCCCTGAAAACTGATTGAAAATCAGATAGCTGCTTAGCCGCAATATCTCTCAACTAGAAGAGATATATAAAAATATTAACCCCTCTTGAGGGTAGCAGGTCCCACCCGGTCCCTGAATATACCAGTCCTCTCTTCATGATTTTTTCTTTTCTTGTTATTATTCCCAAGAAAAATATATAAAAGGACTTACCCTCCAGGGTCTTCTGCTGTTGAGCAGTTACAGCAGCTTCAGGTCTGTCAGCCCGCTGACAGGAACCTGAAAGTAAAAGAAAGAACAGAGTAACCAACCCTGGCTTTCTATAATAGGGGTAGCATAAATGATAGAAATAAAGCAAGGACCACCTTGCCACCTTCTAACTGCTAAAACCACCATAACTCTTACTAAAGAGATTGACATGGACAAAGCATAGCCCCTAATCCTTGCTTGCAGGGAAAAGTACCCATAAAAGGATTAAATATCTTCAGACACCATCTTCGCACATCCACCATTGACAAAGGCAAAGAGAATGGCTGGGGATTATGGGTAAGGGAAGTTACACTTAACAGCTTTGCTGGGGTGCTCTTTGCCTCCTCCTGCTGGCCAGGAGTTTAATATCCGACTAGTAATTGGAATGATGTTGTGGACTCTCCATGCCATAGGAAAGAAAAGATATAAGGTGATCAGAGAGGTGGGAGGGAACAAAAAAAATTGGTATGTTGGGCATCTTTGCCTCATCCTAGTGGTAAGGAGTTGAATCCCAGACTTAATGGCTCATGGACACTTTTCACCTTATGAAAGAAAAGTTGATATTTGATGTCCCCATCACAATTAACTCTATATCCCACTGGTCCAGTGCAATTAACCTTAACTACAATTTACCCTATTTGCTACCTCCCACTACCAAAAATAAAAATAATGAGTAACTTGAACCTCCACTGGAACGATACTTATCCTAACCAAATCCTTACACAATCACCTCCTTAAACTAAAACAAACTAGTACACCGATGGCAAATATAGTCACACAGGTACTTGTAAGAGGCGCCAAGGCACAGACTAGGTATAGATATGAACGCAATTGTAAATATATATACAGACTGAGTGAAAATTTAGATGGATAATAAAATAAGTGAACCAGGGGCTGTCAAGTATGGAACAGTCAATCAATACAATATAAACAGATAATAAATATGCAACTCATAAGCTGGTGCCCATATATGTATTTCCTAAAGGTCAAAGCGACCTAATTAATTTAAATTAGTAAATTGAAATGTGGTATGTAATTCCAGATTATCTCAATGGCACAAATCCAAGACTGCAGGTAGCTCCTCTAGAGTGTCACGCCACAACACAGGATAAGGAGATCTACAATAAAGGAGATAGAGGGTGCCACATAGTGCATATCAAAACAACTCCACAGATGATAACAGTGGAAATAAAGAATCTTACTCACAAGGTGTAAAGTACTGATGTGCAATACAAGCAGTCCGGAACCAACCAGTCGTCCGGTAGACACAACGGAAATATAACCAATGGAATCCTCGTCTCACCAGGGAGAGTCCAGAGATGCCAAGATTGGATGCAGGTCCGTTCTAACAGTGTGAGAGTGGTCAGCCAATGGGGTCCACGTCCCACCCAGGAGAGTCCAGAGGTCCAAAAAGTGGATGAGAGAATGGCAGTATCCCAAAAATAGGACAGGCAGCAAAATGAGAGTATAAAAAATTATTACAAGAGTTAAAAACAACAACAACGTGTTTCTCAGTGTCACAGCACTGTTTCCTCAGGCTATACAAATAAACTCTCACAGCTGCCATATTTCAATCTAAAATCAACCTCCTATATATGTACTTTGGTATCTACTGATGGGTGTGTAATTTTGACGACCTCTGATTGGTTGATTTTAGATTTAAATATGGCAGCTGTGAGTTTGTTTGTATAGCCTGAGGAAACAGTGCTGTGACACTGAGAAATGCGTTGCTGTTGTTTTTAACTCTTGTAATAAATTTTTATACTCTCATTTTGCTGCCTGTCCTATTTTTGGGATACTGCCATTCTCTCATCCACTTTTGGACCCCAATGGCTGACCACTCTCACGCTGTTAGAACGGACCTGCATCCAATCTTGGCATCTCTGGACTCTCCCTGGTGAGACGAGGATTCCATTGGTTATATTTCCGTTGTGTCTACCGGACGACTGGTTGTTTCCGGATCACTTGTATTGCACATCAGTGCTTTACACCTTGTGAGTAAGATTCTTTATTTCCACTGTTATCATCTGTGGAGTTGTTTTGATCTGCACCATGTGGTGCCCTCTATCTCCTTTATTGTAGATCACCTCCTTAAACTCCCTACATAATTCACCCCATTATCAATTGCCCTACCCAATCCCCCAGTCGCAAAGATCCTTCATTAATTCTAAAGCTTCCATGATAGCCCCTATGCAAATAACCAACATCTAAGCATTGAGACCACCCAGGGAAAGAAAGGAAATGTTCCGATATCAAGAGCATTTTCATTCCACACAAAGCTGCAAATGATTTTGGATGCCCAGCTGCACACCATACGTTTGAAAACAATGAAAAGCCTGAGGAATGGCTAATTGGTAAGTAAATATTTTTTTCTCTGGTTAATTGTTAAATGTAAAATATTTAGCTAGTGGTACTGCCAGCTCACCATGACTAGCGGTGTATTTAACTTTTTCATGAAATTAAAATTGTAACCATAATCAAATTTTTTTGAATTATTAAGTTTATAAGGTTGAGTCAAATAAAACATCTACAGGGAGTGCAGAATTATTAGGCAAGTTGTATTTTTGAGGATTAATTTTATTATTGAACAACAACTATGTTCTCAATGAACCCAAAAAACTCATTAATATCAAAGCTGAATAGTTTTGGAAGTCGTTTTTAGTTTGATTTTAGTTATAGCTATTTTAGGGGGATATCTGTGTGTGCAGGTGACTATTACTGTGCATAATTATTAGGCAACTTAACAAAAAACAAATATATACCCATTTCAATTATTTATTTTTACCAGTGAAACCAATATAACATCTCAACATTCACAAATATACATTTCTGACATTCAAAAACCAAACAAAAACAAATCAGTGACCAATATAGCCACCTTTCTTTGCAAGGACACTCAAAAGCCTGCCATCCATGGATTCTGTCAGTGTTTTGATCTGTTCACCATCAACATTGCGTGCAGCAGCAACCACAGCCTCCCAGACACTGTTCAGAGAGGTGTACTGTTTTCCCTCCTTGTAAATCTCACATTTGATGATGGACCACAGGTTCTCAATGGGGTTCAGATCAGGTGAACAAGGAGGCCATGTCATTAGATTTTCTTCTTTTATACCCTTTCTTGCCAGCCACGCTGTGGAGTACTTGGACGCGTGTGATGGAGCATTGTTCTGCATGAAAATCATGTTTTTCTTGAAGGATGCAGACTTCTTCCTGTACCACTGCTTGAAGAAGGTGTCTTCCAGAAACTGGCAGTAGGACTGGGAGTTGAGCTTGACTCCATCCTCAACCCGAAAAGGCCCCACAAGCTCATCTTTGATGATACCAGCCCAAACCAGTACTCCACCTCCACCTTGCTTGCGTCTGAGTCGGACTGGAGCTCTCTGCCCTTTACCAATCCAGCCACGGGCCCATCCATCTGGCCCATCAAGACTCACTCTCATTTCATCAGTCCATAAAACCTTAGAAAAATCAGTCTTGAGATATTTCTTGGCCCAGTCTTGACGTTTCAGCTTGTGTGTCTTGTTCAGTGGTGGTCGTCTTTCAGCCTTTCTTACCTTGGCCATGTCTCTGAGTATTGCACACCTTGTGCTTTTGGGCACTCCAGTGATGTTGCAGCTCTGAAATATGGCCAAACTGGTGGCAAGTGGCATCTTGGCAGCTGCACGCTTGACTTTTCTCAGTTCATGGGCAGTTATTTTGCGCCTTGGTTTTTCCACACGCTTCTTGCGACCCTGTTGACTATTTTGAATGAAACGCTTGATTGTTCGATGATCACGCTTCAGAAGCTTTGCAATTTTAAGAGTGCTGCATCCCTCTGCAAGATATCTCACTATTTTTGACTTTTCTGAGCCTGTCAAGTCCTTCTTTTGACCCATTTTGCCAAAGGAAAGGAAGTTGCCTAATAATTATGCACACCTGATATAGGGTGTTGATGTCATTAGACCACACCCCTTCTCATTACAGAGATGCACATCACCTAATATGCTTAATTGGTAGTAGGCTTTCGAGCCTATACAGCTTGGAGTAAGACAACATGCATAAAGAGGATGATGTGGTCAAAATACTCATTTGCCTAATAATTCTGCACTCCCTGTAGACAGGCCAGAAGGCTTGTTTTTCCCACAGAAAACCTCTGAATTACATTGTTTCCAATGCAGCAAAGGATTCTGGTTAAGATATGCAAATTAAGTTCACAATGACACACCTTTTTACTTCAAGTCTGCTTTTCAGCATATTCCCTTTACGCCAAAGTATCGCTGTTCACACAGCTTATAAATTTAGCCAGGGTTAGTGCTATAAATTTAGCCAGGGTTTTGTTTTTGAATGTCAGAAATGTATATTTGTGAATGTTGAGATGTTATATTGGTTTCACTGGTAAAAATAAATAATTGAAATGGGTATATATTTGTTTTTTTTAAGTTGCCTAATAATTATGCACAGTAATAGTCACCTGCACACACAGATATCCCCCTAAAATAGCTTAAACTAAAAACAAACTAAAAACTACTTCCAAAAATATTCAGCTTTGATATTAATGAGTTTTTTGGGTTCATTGAGAACATGGTTGTTGTTCAATAATAAAATTAATCCTCAAAAATACAACTTGCCTAATAATTCTGCACTCCCTGTAGATTTGTTAATGAACTACACAATGAGTTCTTTTCTCTCCCTCTCCCTCTAAATATGTTTCTAAATGTTTGTTTAGTTATGTTAAATGGTTGTTCTTATTGTCAATAGATGCTTCCATCACAAATTCAATATTCTTTTTTGTTGACACTGACTACCATACTGACTATGGTGTTTCTATTACTGTAACTTTATATTCAAAACTTTATCTATTCACGGTTTAAAAAACAAAAATTCCCTCAAAAGTGCAATATTTCATAACAAAATCCCCAATTACAAAATTAACAAGAAAAATATAGGAAATATAGGGAAAAAAAATTCAAAACTATATTAACAGTGTCCGTTATTGCACTCACAAAAGTTATTCAGCTACAGCCATCATACATTCATTTTAATTAAAGTGAATGTAGAGTTTCATGTATGAGTGCCCGGTTTTTAAAAATACTATTAAAAACAGGGGCACTTTCATTCATGAAACTTTACATTGCAGCGTTTTTTTTTAAATACTTAACTTTGTCTTTAGCAAACTCGGACAGGCAATCCTCCGCCCGCTTCTACTGCTGTACTTAGCACCTTAATGTCAATCATGGCGTGGCCTCACGAGATGGATGCTCCGGGGTGCACGTCATGATTGGAGGAAGCCTGTTTCGTCGTTGATGAGGTAAGTACAGAGGAGCTGCAGGAGGAGGAACACCGTTCTGGGTTTGCTAAAGAAAAGGTATTTTTAAAAAAACGCTGCAATGTAAAGTCTCATGAATGAAAGTGCCCCTGTTTTTAATAATAATTTTAAAAACCGGGCACTCATTCATGAAACTTTACATTCACTTTAATAGGGAAGTAAAACGTTGCGACTCCCACCTTTCACAGCAGGTGAATTGAGACATGGGGGTCTATTTAAGAAGCAGTGGATGCTGCCTCCGACCGACTCCGCTTCAGTTCTGGCTGAAGCGGAAGTTAAGAAGCAGTGGTCCTAAGACCGCTGCTCCTTAACTCGTCCGCCACCTCTGAGCGTATGCTGTCGGCATTTATCGATGTGTGGCGGACATGATCGGATCATGTCCGTCCGCACATTAATAAATGGACCCCATGGAACACCCATTACTTTCAATGGACATCATAAGTTTGCTAAATAGCACTGATATACAAGTTGAAAGTTTTGGGTTGCAATCGAGACAAAAAGTAGTGTAAGGGTTAACAAAAAAATAATAAAACATATTAAATCAAAGTATTACACTCTTATATACACTTTTTTTTTTAGTAAGAATAAAATAGTTTAATATTGGAAAAAATGTTTAAAAAGGGATATGGTGGGAAGGTGTTTGACTGTAAAGGGCTCCAATGTGTGTGTGTGTATATATGTATATATATATATATATATATATATATATATATATATATATATATATATATATTTATGCAACAAAAGAAAGAAGTCAAGTGGGACTGTAAATCTATTGAACTCTGTCCTTTTGAAGACATGTTGATGAATTTGATGTCCATTTGAATGTTTTTATTACTCCATCCATTATACTTGTGACATATTATTTGATAGGTATTTACCTTTGGGTAATCATTCATTTACTTTTAATATTTCTTATATTTATACATTGATCTATTATCTATTTATGTATTTATTTATAGTATTTTTTTATTTGATGAATTGTGATTGTGATTGGTGCTTTATCTATATATTTTTTTGCACTTGACTTCAGTGGCGTCGCTACAGGGGGGCAAGGGGGGGGCATTTGACCCCCCCTAGAAAATGGCTTGCCCCCCCCAGCTGCAGTATTGTTGATTGATTTATTTAAAATTATTTATTGTGCCCTCCACCAAATGGTCATCACGTGACCGCAATTACACACTCCCAATTTGGTCCCTTAACAGTCTAACAGAACACCGGCACAGTCAGTCAGTGCAGTTATTGGCGCACGTCACGTGACTACATGTGCTGTGTAAACTGGCCTGACTCAGTGCAGGCAGCGAGGCATGCGGGGAACAACGGTCTTGAGGACAGTCAGGACTTGAAGTCTGGAGTCTTGTTGTCAGTGTCAGTGTGCTGTGGCAAAGTGTCTCTGAAGTGAGGACGCCAGTGATCTAGGTCTCTAGTCTAGGAGGTGGGTAAATCTGACACAGAGTGACTGTATAGCACCATACCATAACATTATTTAAATAAGTTTTCAAAACATTTGCGGTACATTTAATATTAAATCCGGTGTTAGCAGTGTGATTGTATTACAATCACACTGCTAATACCGGATTTAATAATAACTGTTATCTTTCTATGTAGATTGAAATTTGTAACTGATAAGCACTGTAATAGTCCTGTGCTGCCCCATCCCTTCATTGATGAAACTAAGAGAAGAAGTCAGGAATTGTTTTGTAGGTGCAGGCTCCTGAGCTGAGGCTAAGACCCATCTGTTGACATTAAGTTACTCACTGGGATGCGCAATCATTGTGTGTCAACTCCTCCTCATGGTCTGATTTATTAGGGGGCAGCAGAGTGTCTGCTGAAGTAACACAGATTTTTGTACAGAGTGATCTGTTGGGGAGATTTATGATAGGGATTTGTAAAATCTCATCTGCAGTGCACCGTAGGGCCATGGACTAAAAAATCTAGTTGCATATTTTTTGCTGCACAGACTTTGCATTTCACTTCACTGACAAGTGTAGTGGTTACTGAATCATGCAGCTGCTAAAATAATTTTGCCACTGCCTTAGCCTACCTTAAATAATCAGTGGTTTGATAATTTGATACACACTTGGGACACATATGCTCAATATCAAGTCTCCCATGCAAAGATAGTTTAAAGGTACATATGCCAGCACTCATTAGTTTTGTTATACAGAAGACAGAGCACAACTAGTTCACACTGAGTGAGACTGGGAGCTCTTCAAGTCAGTGCAGCACATTGTTAGGAATGGGAAACCTGTATGTTATGCTATAAGGGCAGTGACCTACATTAACACCCTTATGGTGGGTCCAGCAGCCATAAAACTGCAATCTCATTCTCATTACATGCAGTTCAGTGGGTTGCTGATGTATATGTAAGTAGTGATGCTCCTGGGGTCACTAAATTGGATTAGGGGACTGTACTGCTTATGATTATTTCCTTATATTGTTTCTCACTCAAACTCTCCATAAAGTTTTTATTGCTTTCCCAACAGTCAGTGTATGTGTGTCTATATGTGTGTGTCTGTAATGTGTGGCTTTGTTTGTGTGTCTTATTTTTATGTGTGCCTATGTATAGGTGTGTATAGGTGTGTGCAACTCTGTTTGTGTGTCTGTGTGCTTCTGCACATCTGTGTTTATGTATTAGTGTGTACTTATCTGTGTTTATCTGTATCTATGTGTGTTAATATGTGTATGTTGTGTAGTGTGTGTACATGTATATGTGTATGCTGTGTGCATACATATATATGTAGTGTGTTTGTGTGTGAACGTGTGTGCCTACCTGTATATGTGTATGCTGTGTAGTGTGTGTATGTGTATGCAATGTAGTGTGTGAATGTGTGTGTATATGCTGTGTAGTGTGTATATGTGTATGCTGTGTAGTGTGTGAGTATATGTGTAGACTGTGTAGTGTGTGAATGTGTGTGTATGCTATGTAGTGTGTGAATGTGTGTGTGTGTGTAAATATGTGTATGCTGTGTAATGTGTGTGTGAATGTGTGTGTGTGTGTATGTATATGTGTATGCTGTGTAGTGTGTGAATGTGTATGCTTTGTAGTGTGTTTGAATATGTGTATGCTGTGTAGTGTGTGAGCATATGAGTATGCTTTGTAGTGTGTGTGAATGTGTGTGTATATATGTGTATGCTGTGTAGTGTGTGAATGTATATATGTGTATGCTGTGTGAATGTGTGGGTGTGTATATTTATTTATTTTCTAGTACATACATTCCTAAATTACACAAATTCCACCATGTATAACCTACAGTAGAGAATATATTTTTTTGCACTTTTTCAATAAAGTTTTACACTGACTACTAATTAAAGGGACAGGAAACGCCAACATTTTCTTTCATAATTCAGAGCAAGGGATGTGATTTTAAAATACTTTCTAACTTCTGTTATCTAATTTTCTTTGTATCCTTTGTTGAAAGTCATACCTAGATAGGCTCACAAGGAATATCAATGCACTACATGCAGTAGCCTGTGGTTTAAAGGGCTCCACTAAATGTGAGCAAATGTTCTTCCAGTCCTCAGTATTACCCAACTGTCATATACACACACATAAACACTGGCATATACACTAGAATTGACACCTTTTCTTTAAGCCAAACCAGAACACTAACAGCAATCTTCAAAATCATAAACCTGGGCACATAATTCAAAACCCAAACTGTCCGGGTCAATCCTGGACAGGTGGCAACTCTTATATATACACACATAAAGACTGACATATACACAGACACATAAAGACTAACATATACACACACACACATAAACACTGATATATATACAGACACACATAAACACTGACATATACACACACACAAAACATAAAGACTGACATATACACACACACACACATAAACACTGACATATATACACACACACACACACATACACTAACATATATACACATAAACAATGACATATATACACACACACACAAAACATAAAGACTGACATATACACACACATAGACATACAGACATACATACACTGACTAATACACACACACATACACTGACATACACACATCTACAAAAAATTGCAGCGCTGCGCTAATGTTCGGGTTTGGCTTGAAGAAAAGGTGGCAACCCTACACAAGGCAGCCGCCTAATTATTAGTGCCCCCCCAGTGACTGTTATATCTTATGTGCCCCCCCCCCCCTATATTTTGTTCCTAGAGTCGCCACTGCTTGACTTCTTTCCTTTGTTGCATTTTTCTACTTTTACACTGTGGGTAGTTCAGTCCCCGGTGTCTAATATAGCTGTATAGTATAGTATAGGTATCACCAATTAGGGTTTTAGTGCTCCCTTCTCTCTTGTTGCTTTATATATATATATATATATATATATATATATATATACATTGTGACAGAAAGCAAGGCTTGGTTATAAATGGAAGATATGTAAGACCAAGCATTGTACATGGTATTTCTCCTTTCAGTTAAAACCCCAGGGAGAGAGAGTGTGTATTTGATTATGCAGTTGATAAACTGTGTTCTGGGGTTTGGGATAATTGGAGAGAGGGTGGACCCTTATCCTAGATAGCTCTGAAGCTGTCCAGTTCAGGTTGTTTTGATTAAGCAGCTAATCACAGGTGTGGTTAATTAGAAGCTGTAAAGGGTTTAAATTGTAGCCTCACTGAGGCTTAAAGGGCCACTAAACCCAAAATCTTTCTTTCATGATTCAGATAGAGAATAGAAATTTAAACAACATTACAATTTACTTCCATTATTTACTTTGCTTCATTTTTTAGATATCCTTAGTTGAAGAAAAAGCAATGCACATGGTGAGCCAATCACACAAGGTTTCTATGTGCAGCAACCAATCAGCAGCTAGTGAGCATATCTAGATATGCTTTTCATCAAAGAATATCAAGAGAATAAAACAAATTAGATAATATAAGTAAATTAGAAAGATGTTTAAAATTGCATTCTCTTTCTAAATCATAAAAGAAAAAATGTGGGTGGCATGTCCCTTTAAGAGAGAGTTACCCATCTAGATAAGCTAGTGTGTGTGTTAAAAGACTTTTTGTTCCTGTGAACTGTAAAGGATATTATTTTGACAAAGCACTTGTGAAATGCTGTGAAGTGCTGGGACATGCTTGAAAGTACTGCTGTTTACAAAAAGTAAATTTATGCTTATCTGATAAATTAATTTCTTCTATGGTACGTCGAGTCCACGGATTCATCCTTTACTTGTGGGATATTATCCTCCTGCTAACAGGAAGTGGCAAAGAGCACCACAGCAGAGCTGTCTATATAGCTCCTCCCTTAGCTCCACCCCCCAGTCATTCGACTGAAGGTACAGGAAGAAAAAGAAGTAACTAAAAGGTGCAGAGGTGACTGAAGTTTAAAATCAAAAAATATAATCTGTCTTAAAATGACAGGGCGGGCCGTGGACTCGTCGTACCATTTATCAGGTAAGCTTAAATTTACTTTTCTTCTATAAGGTATCACAAGTCCACGGATTCATCTTTTTCTTGTGGAATACGATACCAAAGCTACAGGACACAGATCAACGGGAGGGACAAGATAGATGGTGAAACAGAAGGCACCACTGCTTGAAGAACTTTTCTCCCAAAAATAGCCTCCGAAGAAGCAAAAGTATCAAATTTGTAAAATTTGGAAAAGGTATGAAGCGAAGACCAAGTCGCAGCCTTTCAAATCTGTTCAACAGAAGCATCATTTTCAAAAGCCCATGTGGAAGCCACCACTCTAGTAGAGTGAGCTGTAATCCTTTCAGGAGGCTGCTGTCCAGATCTTACTCCATGAGTAGCCTTTGGATTCGCACCAATAAAGATATTTACGTCATATCTTATGATAAATTTTCCTAGTGACAGGCTTTCGAGCCTGAATCAAGGTATCTATGACCGACTCAGAGAAACCCCGCTTGGATAAAATCAAGCGTTCAATCTCCAAGCAGTCAGCCGCAGAGAAACTAGATTTGGATGCTGGAACGGACCTTGAATCAGAAGGTCCTGTCTCAGTGGCAGAGTCCATGGTGGAAGAGATGACATGTCCACTAGGTCTGCATACCAAGTCCTGGCGTGGTCACGCAGGTGCTATCAAAATCACAGAAGCTCTCTCCTGTTTGATTCTGGCAATCAAACGAGGAAGGAGAGGAAATGGTGGAAACACATAAGCCAGGTTGAACGACCCTATCTATCAGTACTGCCTGAGGATCCCTTGACCTGGACCCGTAACAAGGAAGTTTGGCGTTCTGACGAGATGCCATCAGATCCAATTCTGGTGTGCCCCATTGCTGAATCAATTGTGCAAACACCTCTGGATGGAGTTCCCACTCACCCGGATGAAAAGTCTAACGACTTAGAAAATCCGCTTCCCAGTTCTCCACTCCTGGGATATAGATTGCTGATAGATGGCAAGAGTGAGTCTCTGCCCATCAAATTATTTTGGTAACCTCTATCATCGCTAGAGAACTCTTTGTTCCCCCCTGATGATTGATATATGCTACAGTCGTGATATTGTCTGACTGGAATCTTATAAATCTGGCCGAAGCCAGCTGAGGCCACGTCTGAAGCGCGTTGAATATCGCTCTCAGTTCTAGAATATTTATTGGGAGGAGAGCTTCCTCCTGAGTCCACAAACCCTGTGCTTTCAGGGAATTCCAGACTGCACCCCAGCCCAATAGGCTGGCGTCCGTCGTCACTATGACCCATGCTGGCCTGCGGAAACACATTCCCTGGGACAGATGATCCTGTGACAACCACCAAAGAAGAGAGTCTCTGGTCTCTTGATCCAGATTTATCTGAGGAGATAAATCTGCATAATCCTCATTCCACTGTTTGAGCATGCATAGTTGCAGTGGTCTGAGATGCAAGCAAGCAAACGGAACTATGTCCATTGCCGCTACCATTAGTCCGATTACCTCCATACACTGAGCCACTGACGGCCGAGGAATGGAATGAAGAGCTCGGCAGGTGGTTAAAATCTTTGATTTCCTGACCTCCGTCAGAAAAATTTTCATGTCCACCGAATCTATCAGAGTTCCCAGGAATGGAACTCTTGTGAGAGGGATAAGTGAACTCGTTTTTACGTTCACCTTCCACCTGTGAGATCTTAGAAAAGCCAACACGATGTCCGTGTGAGATTTGGCTAGTTGGTAAGTCGACGCCTGAATTAAGATATTGTCCAGATAAGGCGCCACTGCTATGCCCGTGGCCTTAGAACCGCCAGAAGGGACCCTAGCACCTTTGTGAAAATTCTGGGAGCTGTGGCCAACCCGAATGGAAGAGCCACAAACTGGTAATGCTTGTCCAGAAAGGCGAACCTGAGGAACTGGTGATGATCTTTGTGGATAGGGATGTGTAGATACGCATCCTTTAAGTCCACGGTGGTCATATATTGACCCTCCTGGATCATTGGTAAAATAGTCCGAATGGTCTCCATCTTGAAGGATGGGACTCTGAGGAATTTGTTTAGGATCTTGAGATCTAAAATTGGTCTGCAGGTTCCCTCTTTTTTGGGAACCACACACAGATTGGAGTAGAACCCCTGCCCCTGTTCTGTTTTCGGAACTGGGCAGATCACTCCCATGGTATATAGGTCTTCTACACAGCGTAAGAACGCCTCTCTTTTTGTCTGGAGGAGAATCTTTGAAATCTAAAGCCCAGGAGTCCTGAAGTCAATTGCCCAAGCCTGAGCAAAGAGAGAAAGTCTGCCTCCTACTAGATCCGGTCCCGGATCGGGGGCTACCTCTTCATGCTGTCTTGGTGGCAGCAGTGGGCTTCTTGGCCTGTTTACCTTTGTTCCAAGTCTGGTTAGGTCTCCAGACTGACTTGGATTGAGCAAAATTCCCCTCTTGCTTTGCAGCAGGGGAAGAGGTAGAGGGACCACCTTTGAAGTTTCGAAAGGAACGAAAATTATTTTGTTTGGTTCTCATCTTATTTGTCTTATCCTGGGGAAGGGCATGGCCTTTCCCTCCAGTGATGTCTGAAATGATCTCTTTCAGTTCAGCCCCGAATAGGGTCTTACCTTTGAAAGGGATGGCTAAAAGCTTAGATTTTGATGACAGATCAGCAGACCAGGACTTAAGCCATAATGCTCTACACGCTAAAATGGCAAAACCTGAATTCTTTGCCGCTAATTTAGCCAGTTGAAAAGCGGAATCTGTAATGAAAGAATTAGCTAGCTTGAGAGCCCTAATTCTATCCAGAATATCATCTAATGGGGTCTCAACCTGAAGAGCCTCCTCCAGAGCCTCGAACCAAATAGCAGCTGCAGTAGTTATGGGAACAATGCACGCTATAGGTTGGAGAAGAAAACCCTGATGAACAAATATTTTCTTTAGGAGACCCTCTAATTTTTTATCCATAGGATCTTTGAAAGCACAACTGTCCTCAATAGGTATAGTTGTACGCTTAGCCAGGGTAGAAATAGCTCCCTCCACTTTAGGGACCGTCTGCCACGAGTCCCACATGGTGTCTGATATGGGAAACATTTTCTTAAATGTAGGAGGGGGAGCGAACGGAATACCTGGTCTATCCCACTCCTTAGTAACAATGTCCGAAATCCTCTTAGGGACCGGAAAAACATCAGTGTAAGCAGGAACCTCTAGAAATCTGTCCATTTTACACAATTTCTCTGGAACAATAGGATCACAATCATCCAGAGTCGCTAAAACCTCCCTGAGCAATAAGCGGAGGTGTTCTAGTTTAAATTTAAAAGCCGTCATATCTGAGCCTGTCTGAGGGAACATCTTTCCTGAATCAGAAATCTCTCCCTCAGCCAGCAAATCCCTCACCCCCAACTCAGAACATTGTGAGGGTACATCGAATATGGCTAATAAAGAGTCAGAGGGCTCAGCATTTGTTCTCACACCAGACCTACTGCGCTTCCCCTGCAACCCAGGCAGCTTAGATAAAACCTCTGTGAGGGTAGTATTCATAACTGCGGCCATATCTTGCAGGGTGAAAGAATTAGACACACTAGAAGTACTTGGCGTCACTTGTGCGGGCGTTAATGGTTGTGACACTTGGGGAGAATTAGATGGCATAACCTGATTCTCTTCTGACTGAGAATCATCCTGCGACATACTTTTAGTAGCTAAAATATGTTCTTTGCAATTTATTGACCTTTCAGTGCATGAGAGACACATTCTAAGTGGGGGTTCCACAATGGCTTCTAAACATATTGAACAATGACTTTCCTCAATGTCAGACATGTTGAATAGGCTAGTAATGACTACAAACAAGCATGAAAACACTTTATTTAGTGAAAAAAACAACAATCTTAAAAAACGGTACTGCACCTTTAAGAGAAAAAAAGCATACACGTTCTGCAAAACTGCTTTAAAATGCACCAAATTTTTCAAATTTTTGATAGCAGACTCAATATGTGTATTTAAGTTTGCCCCACAAGAAAATTTAACATTTAACCCTTTATTGTGCAAACCGGATTGAATTAAGGCCTAAATCCGGAAAAACACCCCCAGCACCTTGCCACAGCCCTGCTGTGGCGCCTACCTGCCCTCAGGGATTGTAAATATGGGGTTAAAGCTTCAATTTGGCCCAAAACATCCACAAGATTCCTCAGGAGTTGGAGCTTGCTGCTTGCTGAGTGAAAACAACTGCGCATCTGAGGCGCGAAAATAGGCCCCACCCATCTCACGCAATGTCTCTAGAGCCTCAAAGAACTGCACCAGAGCGGTTTTAAACTAGCCATGTGGGTTCTGAGACCCAAAAAATAAGCCAAGTGTACCCTCAATAAAGTTGCCCAAAAAACGTTATTGCCCACAAAACGTTAACAGCACTCCCAGTTCAGAAAACGTTTGCCCACAAACAGGAGGATAATATCCCACAAGTAAAGGATGAATCCGTGGACTCGTCGTACCTTATAGAAGAAAAGTAGAAGAAAAGTACTTAACATTGCTGCAGAGGAAGGATTACCTGTTACCTGTTGGCTGTTACTGTGAAAAATAAATCCTTTTAAACTACAGTGGACTGTCCTGTGCTGCATTTGTGCCCTAGAAGACTGTGGTTAAAAGTGTTCACGCGAGTTCTGTCCGCCTCCTGAGAGTCTTTAGACCGCTGCTTCATAACTGGTGTTTCTGGCGAGTCTGAAGGCTCGCCAGAAACACGGCCCTTCAAGCTCCATACGGAGCTTGATAAATAAGCCCCTGAGACTCAGCGTGGTAAATTAAAATATTGTGTGGGTGTAGTACCAAATTTAGCCCATGAGGTGGTGATAGGGAGAGATTTTCCAAAATTTCTGTAGTTATGGGAATCTCCAGAAATATGTAAAACTACTGATATTTATGCATTTCCTTTATCTGAAACTGATTTGGAAGAAGTTTCCATTGAAAAGGAGAAAAATAAGATTTATTGCCCTATGCCTGTATTAGTATGTGTTTAACCTTCTCAGAGTAATGAAGTACCGAGTACTAGCTCAGAAAATATTGATGATTTGATAGATCTGATTGGTGGCACTGCTATTTTAAAAAAAAAAGCCCAATGGGAGGATCCAACATTGGTAGAGGCAAGACATAATATCAAGGTTATAAATGATGTTGTGACACAGCCAGGAAATGTATTACCCTATCCTTATTTCGAAGCAGTTAATAATTTGGTATATCATGTAGAAAAGAAAGGAACAGACATTGTTAAACAACTTTTGGTGCCCCAGACTTTTAGAAACACTGTATTAAATCTTGCACATAACCACATTCCAGGGGGGCATTTGGGAGTTGAGAAAACCAAAGAGAGAGTTCTTAAAAGGTTTTATTGGCCAGGGATATTTGTAGCCATCAAGGATTATTGTGCTTCATACCCTAAGTGTCAACTTACAGCTCTTGCTAAAGATTTTCGTAACCCTTTAGTGCCCTTGCCTATAATTGATGTGCCTTGAAAGAATTGCTATGGACTTGGTGGGTCCGCTGGTTAAATCTGCTACATCAGTATATACTAGTAATCCTTGATTATGCTGCACGCTATCCTGAGGCAGTTCTCCTTTGTAACAGCTCTGCAAAGTCCATAGCAAGAGAACTCATGTTTAGCAGGGTCGGGATACCTAAGGAAATTTTGACAGACCAAGGAACTCCATTTATGTCCAGGGTTACAAAAGAATTGTGTAAGTTGTTTGGCATAAAACAACTAAGGTTTAACAAAACTCTCAAAAGTATGCTAAGAAAGGTAATTGACACAGATGGGAGAAATTGGGACCTTTTGTTACCCTATTTAATGTTTTCTATCAGGGAGGTTCCCCAGGCTTCAACAGGTTTTTCCCCATTTGAACTGTTATATGGGCGGCATCCCAGGGGACAACTAGATATAGTTAAAGAGACATGGGAACACCTTATTAAAGTGTTATTGAACATATTGCCCAAATGCAGGACCGTATGGAAGCTGTCATGCCCATTGTAAGGGAACATATGGGAAAAGCACAGGAAGCACAAAAGTACAACTATAACCATAATGCTAGAGCCAGGGTGTTTCAACCTAGAGATAGGGTGTTAGTTCTGGTCCCTACAGTTGAAAATATATTATTGGCTACTTGGCAGGGCCCATATGAGATAATTGAGAAAGTGGGTGATGTCAATTACAACGTAAGTCAGCCAGGGAGAAGGAAACCTGAGCAAATATATCATATAAATCTGTTAAAACCTTGGAAAGATAGGGAAGTTTTAGTTGCCTTAAAACCTACAGAACTCCCTCCCTGTCACTGAACCAGAGGTAAATATATCTGAAACCCTATCTGTACATCAGAAGCGAGAGGTAAAGGATTTTATAAGGAGAAAAAAATAGGTATTTTCTGTGGTACCGGAAAAACAAATGTTATTAAGCATGACATAATAACAGAACCAGGAAAGAAAGTCTGCCTTAAGCCCTATAGGGTCCCTGAGGCTCGTAGAAAGGCCATTAAACTGGAGGTAGAACAAAATGTTAAAGCTTGGGGTAATTGAGGAATCACAAAGTGAGTGGAACAGTCCAATCGTGCTTGTTCCAAAGCCGGATGGTTCATTAAGGTTCTGTAATGACTACCGTAAGCTTAATTGTGTTTCCAAATTTGACACCTATCCAATGCCTAAAGTAGATGAGTTGATAGAAAGGCTATAAAAAGCACGTTATCTCACTATAATTGATTTAACAAAAGGGTATTGGCAGGTGCCTCTCACTAATCAAGCAAAGGACGGCTTTTTCAACCCCAGAGGGCTTATTTCAGTATACGTTGTTGCTATTTGGTTTACATGGGGCACCGGCAACATTCCAGAGGATGATGGACAGAATTCTGAAACCCCATGTTCATTATGAGGCAGCATATTTGGATGATGTTATAATTTATAGTACAGATTGGGAATCCCATCTTCCATAGTTCAAGCAGTACTTGATGCAATACGGTCCGCTGGGTTAACTGCCAATCCTGCAAAATGTACTGTTGGTTTACTGGAAGCTAAGTACTTGGGTTATACTATTGGTAGAGGATTAGTTAAACCTCAGAAAACAAAAATAGAGGCCATTCAAAACTGGTCGCAGCCTCTAACTAAAAAACAAGTGAGAGCTTTTATTGGAATAACTAGTTATTATAGAAGGTTCATCCCGAATTTCGCTATAATTGTGGCACCCTTGACAGATCTCACAAAAGCAAGGGCCCCAATTATGATAAAATGGTCCCCAGAAGCAGAACAAGCTTTTAAGCATTTGAAAGATGCCCTTTGTGCCCATCCAGTTTTGGTAACCCCCAATTTCTCTAAAGATTTTATTGTACAGACAGATGCCTCTGATGTTTGTTTAGGAGCAGTTATCTCGCAGGACTGTCAGGGAGAAGAGCATCCTGTCCTTATTCCACAGGAAAATAACTATTCTATAGCGGAGAAAGAATGCCTTGCCATTAAGTGGACTTTAGAGACCCTTAGGTACTATCTGTTGGGAAGAAAATTTAAATTAATAACATATCATGCTCCTCTCACATGGATGAGCCAGAATAAGGAAACAAATACAAGGGTTACTAGGTGGTTTCTTAGCTTGCAACCCTTCAATTTTACCGTCGAGCACAGGGCTGGTCTTTTGCAGGGCAATTCTGATGGTTTGTCTCGGATACATTCGTTAATATCCATGGTCGCTCAACCCACTGGGTATGAGCTGGGGGGGGGGAGAATATGTGACTGAAAGCAAGGCCTGGTTATAAATGGAAGATATGTAAGACCAAGCATTGTACATGGTATTTCTCCTTTCAGTTAAAACCCCAGGGAGAGAGAGTGTGTATTTGATTATGCAGTTGATAAACTGTGTTCTAGGTCCCTGGAGTTTGGGGTAATTGGAGAGAGGGTGAGCCATTATCCCAGACAGCTATGAAGCTGTCCAGTTCAGGTTGTTTTGATTAAGCAGCTGTGACGGTTTAAATAGGAGCCCTGACAGGCCTAGGAGAGAGAGTTACCCAGCTAGAGAAGCTGGTGTGTGTGTTAAAAGACTTTTGTTCCTGTGAACTGTAAAAGGATATTATTTTTACAAAGCACTTGTGAAATGCTGTGAAGTGATGGGACATGCTTGAAAGTACTGCTGTTTACAAAAAGTACTTAACATTCCTGCAGAGGAAAGATTATCCTGTTTTGAAACGGAACTGCCTGTTTGCTGTGAAAAATAAAGCCTTTTAAACTACAGTGGACTGTCCTGTGCTGCATTTGTGCCCTAGAAGACTGTGGTTAAAAGTGTTCCGGTTACAACATATACAGTCATGGCCCAAAATATTGGCACCCCTGAATTTCTGTCAGATAATGCACCACTTCGCCCAGAAAATTGTTGCAATTACAAATGTTTAGGCATTCTCATGTTTATTTTTTTTGTTTGTATTGGTATGACACAAAATAGTGGAGAGAAAAAAGCAAAATCTTACACATTCCACCCAAAACTCCAAAAATGGACTGGACAAAATTATTGGCACCTTCTCAAAATTGTAAGAAATAATTGTATTCCAAATTTCTGATGCTCCTGTAATTTGTAAATAAACTCACCTGTATAAATTAACAGGTACTGACAATATAGAAATCACAACGGCAACCAGTTAAAATGGTAAAAAAAGTTACTCAACCTTTCTGTTGTGTGTCTCTGTGTGCCACACTGAGCATGGAGAAGAGAAAGAGCAGCAAATAATTGTCTGAGGATTTGAGAACAAAAATTGTGGAAAAGCATTGACAATCTCAAGGTTACAAGTCCATCTCCAGAGATCTTAATGTTCCTGTGTCCACTGTGCGCAAGATTGTCAAGTATTTTACAGCCCATGGCACTGTAGCTAATCTCCTTGAATGTGGACAAAAGAGAAAGATTGATCAAAGATTGCAACAAAGGATTGTGCGAATGGTGGATAATGAACCTTGATCAGCTTCCAGACAAATTCAAGCTGACCTTCAGGCACAGGGTACAAATGTGTCAGCTTGCACTATACGTCAACATCTGAATGAAAAGGGACGTTATGGTAGGAGGCTCAGGAGGACCCCACTGCTGACACAGAAACATAAAAAAGCCAGAATGGAGTTTGCTAAAACTTACCTGAGGATGCCAAAATACTTTGGGACAATGTGCTGTGGACAGACGAAACAAAATTACAGCTTCTTGGTAAAGCCCATCCTTCTACGATTTTCAGAAAAAGAAATTAAGCTTTTAAAGAAAAGAATACAGTCCCTACAGTCAAATATGGTGGAGGTTCACTGATGTTTTGGGGTTGCTTTGCTGCTTCTGGCACTGGATGTCTTGACTGTGTGCATGGCATTATGAAATATAAAGACTACCAAAGAATTCTGTGGTGCAATGTAGGGCCCAGTGTCAGAAAGTTGGGTCTCTGTCAGAGGTCATGGGTCTTACAGCAGGACATTGTCCCAAAGCACAGGTCAAAAATCACCCAGAAATGGTTTAAGACAAAGTGCTGGAGAGTACTGAACTAGCCAGCAATGAGTCCAGATCTAAATCCCGCAGAGCACCTGTGGAGAGATCACAAAACAGCAGTTGGGAAAAGGAACCCTTCCAATCTAAGAGACCTGGAGCAGTTGGCAAAAGAAGAGTGGTCCAAAATTCCAGTAGAGAGGTGTAAGAAACTCATTGATGGTTACAGGAACTGATTGATTTCAGTTATTTTTTCCAAGGGGTGTGCTACCAAATATTAAATTGAGGGTGCCAATAAGTTTGTCCAGTTCATTTTTGGAGTTTTGCGTGGAATGTGTCAGATTTGGCTTTTTTCTCCACTTTCTTGTGTCATACTAATACAAACAAAAGAAATAAACATTCTGTTCCTGATACAATAGTTGTAAAAAAAATAAGTGTAAAATGAACCCAGTTATATAATTGACATCAATGGGAAGTATCTTTAATAAAGTATGGTTTATGATCATAGTGTCTTGTGTTGGTTTTAAACATGCGACAATAAATTATTTTTTATTTTAAATCCCTCTTTGGCATACTCGTTAAATTGTGACACAAGTATATTGGTTTGAGGAACGGCAACTTTTCCTTTGCCGCAAGGCGTAGATTTGTTTACTCTTCAATGGGGTCCGTGGAATAAGGGACACAGAGGATACAGCAACTTTGATACCAACAACTGGAGAGTGGTGAGTGCTTTGACTTTCTCGTTAATAAATTGGTAATTTTTGTATGATCTACACACACTTAAAAGGCACACAGCCCACTGCATACAAATCCCAATAGTTAATTTGTTTTCTGAATTGCCCTTTGTCACAATGGCATATAGATTACAAATCAGATGCCTATAAGACTAATGTTAAATGAGCTGCTATCTTCAAGATGCAATATACAAACAAGCACAATGGTAAAATTAATCAAAGGCACGTGATTGCAAATTACTACTGTTCCCTGTTAGCTTCTGCAATCGATTTGAAAATACGTTTGTTCTTGTAAATATTACTTTAAAAAAAACTTAAATTGAAGTGTAAATAAATAATTAGGGCTGCCACATTTTTGAAGCGCAATCATAAAATTAAAATAATCTAAAGAGTCTTGATTCACTTTATTATACACACCACTCATGTACATAACCTAAACAAATAAAGTAACGCTATTTTGCCGGGCGCATTCACTTCATCAACTATCTCCATATGCCAGAAAAAAAGAAAAAACTGCAACTAAAGCCCGTTAAAAGTTCCCAATCTGGTAATTCTGAGAGCACAAAATGGACATTCTCACATAGGTTCTGTTATACTTTTAGAAACGTCATCGGATTGAAGAACATAGAAGATGCCGCCTGGATGAAGATGTTTGCCGGTCCGGATGTCCTCTTCTGCCCGGATAGGATGAAGATTTCTGCCCGAAGATGGACTTCTTCATTTGCCGCTTGGATCAAGACTTCAGCCGGAGGATGGACGTCACTCTTCAGCCCCCGCTTGGGCTTGGATCAAGACTTCGGAGGCTTGGATCAAGACTTCGGTGGACGGATCGGTGAACCCGGCGTGGTGAAGATAAGGTAGGAAGATCTTCAGGGGCTTAGTGTTAGGTTTATTTAAGGGGGGTTTGGGTTAGATTAGGGCTATGTGGGTGGTGGGTTGTAATGTTGGGGGGGGGTATTGTATGTGTTTTTTTTACAGGCAAAAGAGCTGAATTCTTTGGGGCATGCCCCGCAAATGGCCCTTTTCAGGGCTGGTAAGGTAAAAGAGCTTTGAACTTTTTTAATTTCGAATAGGGTAGGGCATTTTTTTTATTTTGGGGGGCTTTGTTATTTTATTAGGGGGCTTAGAGTAGGTGTAATTAGTTTAAAATTGTTGTAATATTTTTCTAATGTTTGTAAATATTTTTTTATTTTTTGTAACTTAGTTCTTTTTTATTTTTTGTACTTTAGTTAGTTTATTTAATTGTATTTATTTGTAGGTATTGTATTTAATTAATTTATTGATAGTGTAGTGTTAGGTTTAATTGTAGATAATTGTAGGTATTTTATTTAAGTAATTTATTGATAGTGTAGTGTTAGGTTTAATTGTAACTTAGGTTAGGATTTATTTTACAGGTAATTTTTTAATTATTTTAACTAGGTAGCTATTAAATAGTTATTAACTATTTAATAGCTATTGTACCTGGTTAAAATAAATACAAAGTTGCCTGTAAAATAAATATAAATCCTAAAATAGCTACAATATAATTATTTGTTATATTGTAGCTATATTAGGGTTTATTTTACAGGTAAGTATTTAGTTTTAAATAGGAATAATTTATTTAATAATAGTTCATTTATTTCGTTAGATTTAAATTATATTTAATTTAGGGGGCTGTTAGTGTTAGGGTTAGACTTAGCTTTAGGGGTTAATACATTTATTAGAGTAGCGGTGAGGTCCGGTCGGCAGATTAGGGGTTAATAATTGAAGTTAGGTATCGGTGATGTTAGGGAGGACAGATTAGGGGTTAATACTATTTCTTATAGGGTTATTGAGGCGGGAGTGAGGCGGATTAGGGGTTAATACATTTATTATAGTAGCGGTGAGGTGCGGTCGGCAGATTAGGGGTTAATAATTGTAGGTAGGTGGAGGCGACGTTGTGGGGGGCAGATTAGGGGTTAATAAATATAATATAGGGGTCGGCGGTGTTAGGGGCAGCAGATTAGGGGTTCATAGGGATAACGTAGGTTGTGGAGGTGTACGGAGCGGCAGATTAGGGGTTAAAAAAAATATGCAGGGGTCAGCGATAGCGGGGTCGGCAGATTAGGGGTTAATAAGTGTAAGGTTAGGGGTGTTTAGACTCGGGGTACATGTTAGGGTGTTAGGTGCAGAAGTAGGAAGTGTTTCCCCATAGGAAACAATGGGGCCGCGTTAGGAGCTGAACGCTGCTTTTTTGCAGGTGTTAGGGTTTTTTTCAGCTCAAACAGCCCCATTGTTTTTTATGGGGGAATCGTGCACGAGCACGTTTTTGAAGCTGGCCGCGTCCGTAAGCACCGCTGGTATTGAGAGTTGCAGTGGCGGTAAATATGCTATACGCTCCCTTTTTGGAGCCTAACACAGCCCTTCTGTGAACTCTAAATACCAGCAGTATTTAAAAGGTGCGGGAGAAAAAAAGCACGCGTAGCTAACGCACCCCTTTGGCCGCAAAACTCCAAATCTAGGCCAGAGTTACTAAGCTTTAACACTTAGCATCAAGGTAAATCATGTGTTCACAAAGATTTATTGTGAAACATTCATGGAGACATCTAGTAATAGAGCTCATGGCTTTCAGAGTTATCTATACCTTTCCTCCAACTGCCCTGCTTCTTTGAGTGAATCAGAAGGTAAGGAAAGGCACACTGAGAACTATTTCTTTCATGTAATTGGCAAGAGTCCATGAGCTAGTGACGTATGGGATATACATTCCTACCAGGAGGGGCAAAGTTTCCCAAACCTAAAAATGCCTATAAATACACCCCCACCACACCCACAATTCAGTTTTACAAACTTTGCCTCCTATGGAGGTGGTGAAGTAAGTTTGTGCTAGATTTCTACGTTGATATGCGCTTCTCAGCATGCTGAAGCCCGGTTCCTCTCAGAGTGCAGTGAATGACAGAGGGATGTGAAGGGAGTATTACCTATTGAATGCAATGGTCATCCTAACGGGGATCTATTTCATAGGTTCTCTGTTATCGGTCGTAGAGATTCATCTCCTACCTCCCTTATCAGATCGACGATATACTCTTATATACCATTACCTCTGCTGATTCTCGTTTCAGTACTGGTTTGGCTATCTACTTTATGTAGATGAGTGTCTTTTGGTAAGTATGAATCTTTATTTTAGACACTCTCAGCTATGGTTTGGCACTTTATATGTAAAGTTCTAAATATAATGTTTGTACTTATATTTGCCATGATTCAGGTTTATCAGTATATTTCCTTTTTGCAGACTGTCAGTTTCATTTTGGGAAATGCACATAAAAAAAAAATAAAAAAAAAATCTTACCTGAAATTTTCAAATTGACTTTCTTTTATTTTTGCTTCTGGTTTCCATAGGCTTATTCTGTTTGCATTTTTTCCCATTCCTGAAACTGTCATATAAGGAAATTGATAATTTTGCTTTATATGTTATTATTTCTCTTACATATTGCAAGATGTCTCAATCTGATCCTGTTTCAGAATCCACTATTGGAATCCTGCTGCCTGATGTCGGTTCTACCAAAGCTAAGTGCATTTGTTGTAAACTTGTGGTAATTGTACCTCCGGCTGTAATTTGTGATAGTTGTCATGACAAACTTTTACATGCAGACAATATTTCCATTAGTAGTAATCCATTACCTGTTGTTATTCCTTCAACATCTAATGCTCAGGATATTCCTGTTAATGTGAGAGAATTTGTTTCTAATTCTATTCAGAAGGCTTTGTCTGTCATCCCACCTTCTAAAAAACGTAAAAGGTCTTTTAAAACTTCTCATAAAATTGATGAATTTTTAAATGGCCGACAACATTCTGATTTATCTATCTCTGATGAGGATCTATCTGGTTCAGAAGATTCTGCCTCAGATATTGACACTGACAAATCTTCATACTTATTTAAAATGGAGTATATCCGTTCCTTATTGAAAGAGGTGTTGATTGCATTAGATATGGAAGAGACTAGTCCTCTTGATATTAAAACTAGTAAACGTTTAAATTCAGTTTTTAAACCTCATGTAGTTATTCCTGAGGTTTTTCCAGTTCCTGATGCTATTTCAGATGTAATTTCTAGGGAATGGAATAGACTGGGTACCTCTTTTACTCATTCTTCAAGGTTTAAGAAACTGTACCTTTTGCTGTCTGATAGATTGGAGTTTTGGGAAAAGATCCCCAAAGTTGATGGGGCCATCTCTACTCTTGCTAAACGTACTACTATTCCTACAGCAGTTAGTACTTCTTTTAAAGATCCTTTAGATAGGAAACTTGAATCTTATCTAAGGAAGGCTTATTTATGTTCAGGTCATCTTCTTAGGCCTGCTATTTCTTTGGCTGATGTTGCAGCTGCTTCAACTTTTTGGTTGGAAACCCTAGCGCAACAAGTATCAGATCATAATGTGTATAGCATTTCTAAGTTAATTCAACATGCTAATAATTTCATTTGTGATGCCATTTTTGATATCATTAGAATTGATGTCAGATATATGTCTTTATCTATATTAGCTAGAAGAGCTTTATGCCTTAAATCTTGGAATGCTGATATGACTTCTAAATCAACATTGCTATCTCTCTCTTTCCAAGGTAATAAATTATTTGGTTCTCAGTTAGATTCAATTATTTCAACTGTCACTGGGGGGAAGGGAGCTTTTTTGCCTCAGGATAAAAAATCTAAGGGTAAATTTAAGGCTGCTAACCGTTTTCGTTCCTTTCGACAAAATAAGGAACAGAAACCTGATCCTTACCCTAAGGGAACGGTTTCCAATTGGAAGCCAACTTCAGTCTGGAATAAATCCAAGCCATTTAAAAGATCTAAATCAGCCCCCAAGTCCGCATGAAGGTGCGGCCCTCATTCGAGCTCAGCTGGTAGGGGACAGACTAAATTTTTTCAAGGATGTTTGGATCAATTCAATCCAAAATCATTGGATTCAGAACATTGTTTCTCAAGGGTACAGAATAGGTTTCAAAGTAAGACCGCCTGTGAGAAGTTTCTTTCTCTCACGCATTCCAGTGAACCCAGAAATGGCTCAGGCTTTCCTGAAGTGTGTTTCAGACCTGGAGGTATCTGGGGTAATTGTGCCAGTTCCTGTTCAGGAACGGGGTCTGGGTTTTTATTCAAATCTGTTCATTGTCCCAAAGAAGGAGAATTCTTTCAGACCAGTTCTGGATCTAAAAATTTGGAATCGTTATGTGAGAATACCAACATTCAAAATGGTGACTATAAGGACTATTCTGCCTTTTGTTCAGCAAGGGCATTATATGTCCACAATAGACTTACAGGATGCATATCTTCATATTCCGATTCATCCAGATCACCATCAGTTCCTGAGATTCTCTTTTCTAGACAAGCATTGCCAATTTGTTGCTCTTCCTTTTGGCCTAGCAACAGCTCCAAGTATCTTTTCAAAGGTTCTCGGTGCCCTACTCTCTGTAATCAGAGAGCGGGGTATTGCAGTGTTTCCCTATTTGGACGATATCTTGGTACTTGCTCAGTCTTTACGTTCTGCAGAATCTCACACAAATCAACTTGTGTTGTTTCTTTGAAAACATGGTTGGAGGATCAATTTACCAAAAAGTTCTTTGATTCCTCAGACAAGGGTAACCTTTTTAGGTTTCCAAATAGATTCAGTATCCATGACTTTGTCTCTAACAGTCAAGAGACGTCTGAAATTGGTTGCAGCTTGTCGGAACCTTCAGTTTCAATCATTCCCTTCAGTAGCTATGTGCATGGAGGTTTTAGGTCTCATGAATGCAGCATCAGACGCGATCCCTTTTGCTCGTTTTCACATGAGACCTCTTCAGCTTTGTATGCTGAATCAATGGTGCAGAGATTATACAAGGATATCACAATTAATATCCTTAAATCCCAATGTTCGACTATCTCTGACTTGGTGGTTAGATCACCATCGTTTAGTTCAAGGGGCCTCTTTTGTTCGTCCAACCTGGACTGTGATCACAACAGATGCGAGTCTTTCAGGTTGGGGAGCTGTCTGGGGATCTCTGACAGTGCAGGGGGTTTGGAAATCTCAATAGGTGAGATTACCAATCAATATTTTGGAACTCCGTGCGATTCTCAGAGCTCTTCAGTTTTGGCCTCTTCTGAAGAGAGAACCGTTTATTTGTTTTCAGACAGACAATGTCACAACCGTGGCGTATGTCAATCATCAAGGTGGGACTCACAGTCCTCAAGTTATGAAAGAAGTATCTCGGATACTTGCTTGGGCGGAATCCAGCTCCTGTTTAATTTCTGCGGTCCATATCCCAGGTATAGACAATTAGGAAGCGGATTATCTCAGTCGCCAGACTTTACATCCGGGAGAGTGGTCTCTTCACCCAGATGTGTTTTTTCAGATTGTTCAGATGTGGGGGCTTCCAGAAATAGATTTGATTGCTTCTCATCTAAACAGGAAACTTCTCAGGTATCTGTCCAGGTCCAGGGATCCTCAGACGGAAACAGTGGATGTGTTGACACTTCCTTGGAGTTATCAACCTGCTTATATCTTTCCGCCTCTAGTTCTTCTTCCAAGAGTGATTTCCAAAATCATAATGGAGCGTTCGTTTGTACTGCTGGTGGCTCCAGCATGGCCACACAGGTTTTGGTATGCAGATCTTGTTCGGATGTCCAGTTGCCAACCTTGGCCACTTCCATTAAGGCCAGACCTTCTATCTCAAGGCCCATTTTTCCATCAGGATCTTAAATCATTAAATTTGAAGGTATGGAGATTGAACGCTTAGTGCTTAGTCATAGAGCTTTCTCTGACTCAGTAATTAATACTATGTTGCAGGCTCGTAAATCTGTGTCTAGAAAGATTTATTACCGAGTTTGGAAGACTTACATTTCATGGTGTTCCTCTCATAAATTCTCTTGGCATTCTTTTAGAATTCCTAGAATTTTACAGTTTCTTCAGGATGGTTTAGATAAGGGTTTGTCTGCAAGTTCCTTGAAAGGACAAATCTCTGCTCTTTCTGTTCCGTTTCACTGAAAAATTGCTAATCTTCCTGATATTCATTGTTTTGTACAGGCTTTGGTTCGTATCAAGTCTGTCATTAAATCAATCTCTCCTCCTTGGAGTCTTAATTTGGTTTTGAAAGCTTTACAGGCTCCTCCGTTTGAGCCTATGCATTCTCTGGACATTAAATTACTTTCTTGGAAAGTGTTGTTCCTTTTGGCCATCTCTTCTGCTAGAAGAGTTTCTGAATTATCGGCTCTTTCTTGTGAGTCTCCTTTTCTGATTTTTCATCAGGATAAGGCGGTCTTGCGGACTTCATTAAATTCTTACCTAAGGTTGTGAATTCCAACAACATTAGTAGAGAAATTGTTGTTCCTTCATTGTGTCCTAATCCTAAGAATTCTCTGGAGAGATCTTTACATTCTTTGGATGTGGTAAGAGCTTTGAAATATTATGTTGAAGCTACTAAAGATTTCAGAAAGACTTCTAGTCTATTTGTTATCTTTTCTGGTTCTAGGAAAGGTCAGAAAGCTTCTGCCATTTCTTTGGCATCTTGGTTAAAGCTTTTGATTCATCATGCTTATTTGGAGTCGGGTAAATCCCCGCCTCAGAGGATTACGGCTCATTCTACTAGGTCAGTTTCCACTTCCTGGGCTTTTAAGAATGAAGCTTCTGTTGATCAGATTTGCAAAGCAGCAACTTGGTCTTCTTTGAATACTTTTACAAAATTCTACCATTTTGATGTTTTTTCTTCTTCAGAAGCAGTTTTTGGTAGAAAAGCACTTCAGGCAGCTGTTTCAGTTTGATTCTTCTGCTTATAATTTCAGTTTTTTTCATTATAAGATTAAAACTTTTGATTTGGGTTGTGGATTAATTTTTCAGCGGAATTGGCTTTCTTTATTTTTATCCCTCCCTCTCTAGTGACTCTTGCGTGGAGTGCCACATCTTGGGTATTTGCTATCCCATACGTCACTAGCTCATGGACTCTTGCCAATTACATGAAAGAAAACATAATTTATGTAAGAATTTACCTGATAAATTCATTTCTTTCATATTGGCAAGAGTCCATGAGACCCACCCTTTTTATGCTGGTTATGATTTTTTTGTATAAAGCACAATTATTCCAATTCCTTGTTGAGGCTTTCGCTCCTTTCTTATCACCCCACTTCTTGGCTATTCGTTAAACTGAATTGTGGGTGTGGTGGGGGGTGTATTTATAGGCATTTTGAGGTTTGGGAAACTTTGTCCCTCCTGGTAGGAATGTATATCCCATACGTCACTAGCTCATGGACTCTTGCCAATATGAAAGAAATGAATTTATCAGGTAAATTCTTACATAAATTATGTTTTTTTCTGGCCCCACATTGACCAAGAAGGATCACATTTGTAGATGTGCTTCTCTTTGGTGACTTGTATTAACAGCACATATAGCTTGGCTACTAAATTCTTGGGTAATTTTTTCTAAATGATATTAATATAATAATCTTCACTTTTTCATACCTGTGTTGCAAATACTTATTTGGCATTACAAATATATGTGTGCATTTACATCTAGGGACACAAGACCCATGCTTAGGGTATCATGTTTATTGGGAGCGGGGGCGACTTTTAAGCCCCCAGATGCTCTTGCAGTTAAAGCTTTGAACTCCTTGACCTCCCTAATGTTTACAGGGTACACAAGATTATTTTATATTCCCCTAAAATGCTTCTACACATTCTATCTGTCCATTCCAATTAATAAACATAAGGGGTATTCAATTTATAATGAAACAAGCAAGAAACATGAGTCTATTTATTATTACTCAATGAAGTAAATAAGAAGAATAAGAATAAATAAATGTTTTTAAAAACACCAACAATTAATAGGGGCCGATTTATTATGAGCCTTCAGGCTCGACGGAAACTTGAGTTAAGAAGCAGCAGTCTTAAGACTGGTGCTCCTTAACTTGTCCGCCGCCTCTGAGGCTGCGGACAGCAATCCGCCCGATTGCATACAATCGGGTGGATTGACACCCCCTGCTAGGGGCCGATTGGCTGTGAATCTGCAGGGGGTGGTATTGCACAATGATTGTTTGTGCAATGATAAATGCTGACAGCGTATGCTGTCTGCATTTATCGATGTCTGGGGGACATGATCCGCTACAGTGGAGCATGTCCGCCAGACATATGATAAATCGGCCCCATAGTAAGCATAGCATAATAAACAGAATGTTATATTGAACATGTAGTGATGTCAGTATCTGTATTATAAGCAGAAATGTGTATTTATGGCAGAGAAGAGTGCATAGCTGTATTAGCGGTGTACATACCTATACATGCCGGCTCATTAGGGCAGAATAATGCTTTGTTTTGTTCTGTGTAATAGCCTTTATTACAAGTACAGAAGTAACCTCCCATGGTGTTGTTGCATGTATGACTACCACATCTCTTGTTAGTGATACATTCATTAACATCTGGAAAATAAGCAGAAACACAGTGACACATATTGCTACACAATACTTAACACATTGTACAATTATAAATTATAAAATCCGCTTATAGATACAGACATAACCTGTGACACAAACAAAAGTAAGAGTATAGTAATAATAATTAATTAGAATTAAGAGAATATGGGAGAGAAAATTAAACTTTCAGCACTCAGATTATACAATTTTAGGAAGCTTTGCAATTTACGTCTATCAAATTTACCTCTTTCTCTTGGTTTCCTTTAGGGAAAGTTAGCTCCATTCCATGGGAGCATACTGAGACAGGCTCAGGAACATGCGTGAGACTTGAGCGCTATGGCCCAGATTACAAGTAGACTCATAGCGCAGCATGCAATATCAGTGAGCTATCAATATTTAGCGTGCCCAATACTTTCAATGGATATTGTAACCGATCTAAACATCACTGATATTACAAGTTTATATTTGTATGTGTGTATATATACCTTTGAATATATGTGTATACTGTACATGTGGATTTATGTGACTGTGTGTAAGTATGAGAGAGAGAGAGAGAGAGAGAGAGAAATGCACATGTAAAATACACAAATATACATGTATATATAAACATATATATATACACTGTTGAGCCCTTCACAGTCAAACATCGTCACAATTAAAATATCATTGAATATCAAATTGAATGTTTTGGTTTTTTTTGGGTATTTTTGTTATAATACTCTAAATACCTATATATATATATATATATATTATTATTATTTTTTACAAAATATATATATATATAAATATATATATATATATATTTTTATATATATATTTTTGTATACCATATCTATATGAATGTATGTAGAGATATAGGTATATATTGAACATACAGATATATGTGTGTGTGTGTGTGTGTGTTTATATATATATATATATATATATATATATATATATATATATATATATATATTTCTTTTTAAAGACACAATGAGTCCACGGATTTCATCCTTACTTGTGGGATTACGCCTCCTGGCCAGCAGGAGGAGGCAAAGAGCACCACAGCAGAGCTGTATATATATCTCCTCCCTTCCCTCCCACCCCAGTCATTCTCTTTGCCTGTGTTAGTGATAGGAAGAGGTAAAGTGAGGTGTTAGTTATAGATTCTTCAATCAAGAGTTTATTATTTTTAAAGTAGTGCCATATAGTGCTACTTTGTGCTAGGGTGTAGCCTAGACCAGATCAGTCTCTACAGTAGAGCATTTGGTGGCTTTAAAGCAATAGGAACTGGTGGGACATAATTCTCACTGCGCCTCCTATACATATTTGCCTCCCTAATCTAGATAGCCTAAGCACTTTTAACTCAGGCTGATCTTAGTCCACAGGGCTATGGGAGGGAGTGTCATATTCCTGTAGCTTTAAGAACTAAGACCAACCCACTCCTTCACCTCCCTTTAAAGGTGTGTTCAGTACACCTGTGCTTTGCTTGATAATTGAAGTTTGTAGTTCCCACTCTGCTTCAAGCTCTAAAGCTAAAATCTACAGATCCTGCTTTTGTACCTGTTAAAGGAAATCCTTGTTGTCATTTCTCCAGCTTCTAAACCTAAGAAGCATTTCCTGCTGCTTTACACTTCAAGGAACAGTCTTTGGCAGCAACTCTTGCAAGTCTGTGTTAACTCTGCAGTCTGATTTTCCAGCCAGCTCCATTACTGAGTGTTTACCTCTACCAGGAAATAAGAACATCTTCTCTGCTGTGATCCAGTTTGACTCAGTGCCAACTTCGCTCTCTGCAGTTCTAAACTCACTCGCAAGTATCATTAATTTTATATACAATTGTCTCTAGCTGTATATATTCTTATCCAAAGTTCTGCTGACATACAAACTGTTAAAGTGCTCACAACTGGTTAAATCTGGCTCTCTCCTTCTCTCTGCATCACACACTCTGCCTGCTGTAACCTGATACCTCTTGATATATGGACACTGCAGACTGCAAATCAGTTTCTCATTTCTAAGCTTAACTATAAAGAGACTTTGCTATAAAATTCTGCTTTTCTCAGACAATACCAATAAGCTGCTTGTTTGCTGCCTTCTATCTTTAAAGAACACAACTCTTTACAACTGTGTAAAATATACAAAGGCTTCATTTCATCTGTTTTATTCACTTTATTTTGATTTTGTAAAGTGTTATAAAAAGAACTTGTACTAAGTAAACCAGCTATCTCCCTTGGTAATAACCTTTTGTATAAGCCTGTTTTACTTAAGGTTCTCTGGGAATAGCCACATTATACAAGCTTATAACAGGGAGAGTACCTCTGAAAACCTGCTGGACTGCCATGCTGTCACACAGCATTCAAGGTAAGTGCTAACTTTATTATTTCTGGGGACACATTCTCTCAGAAGAAAGTGAGCACTACATTACATTCATTCACATGTCAAGGGCTGAGATAATCAAGGGCTCTTATTGTGATGGGACTGTGGTCTTCCTTGAGGGCTATGTTATTCATACACTGGGGCTGGAGAGCAAACAGTGTTATTTTACTCCCGGCAGTTGTCTCATATAAATCGGCGGGGCTATGGTGTAATGCTAAAGAAGACAGTAGTGTGTTCCGATGGCTCCATTTTTACTTATTTGCCGTTCGGGAGTTCCAGCCTGATACGCCCACGATGGGCGGAACTAGGCTACACTACATCTCACTACAGAAAGTTTGCGTGCCTTTTTGTGCAGTCCTGGTACTCATTGAGAATTCAGATGAGCAATCTGAGACTGAGTCTAGTCATGAGGTTGCTATGACAGTCACAGAGCAAATGTGGTGGCATAAAAGTATAGTTTGGAGTGGTGCGTTGCCTGCTGTTTGTTGGTCAGTCTTACGTTAGCTGACATAAATGGACAACTGTTGCAATTCTTATTTTAAAGATAAAGCACTGTTTTGTTTTTTATTTAAAGGCACAGTACCACCTGGTTTCTAATAAACAGCTTATGATGTTAGAGGCCCTATACCATCTGTTTACCTATCTACAGTCAATAGTACTAATGTGAGGTATTTCTACACATTTAAAACAGTAGTGTTTTTATTTGATAATTTTGTTCAGGGTATTTCAGATGTCTATGTGTTCATTCATCCATTATGACTTTGAATGGAACAAGGGTGCCCAAAAATAACGTTCTTTTTGATTTAAAGAGACAGTACCGTTTTTTGTTGGGTTCCTTTTTTTGATACATTCCAGCTGTTTACTGTATAATGCAGCTTGGTGCTTAAAATGGAACAAGTGTAGACATAAAATATAGATTTTTTTTCTGGCCCACATGCGGTGCTCTGCAGTTCCTTGCAATTTTCATAGGGATTGTGTGCACAAGACAGGGTTGCTTTAATGTACATAGCAATGTCTATTATCAGCAAGGTTAACATGATACTTAGATAATTTCTGACACAGAAATACGATGATTTAAAGTGACAGTAACGGTTGTGTGTTTATTTTTATTAAAACATTACACTCTTTTTTCTGAACTCCTCCTTTTATGGCGTTTGCTGTTTGTGGGTAGGTTGACAATGATCACTTTATGCCACAAACCTATAGTGTTCACAAGATGTTTGGGCACACATGCAATGCCCTGCGCTTCCTCGCATACTCCGTCCGGAGTCTTTCTTTGCATATCATGCATTCTAGGGTTTTCCCATATGGAAACTAACCTTACTAGAGGAATTATTTTCACCTTAGCACAGGTGTTATCTATCCTAGTACACCCTGTGAGTCATACGGACTGGAAAAGTCCCTATACTTAAAGAGATGTTTCCCATAACCGACTTAGCTAAGGAGCAGACATTACCTAGGGTGAAAGGAGTAGTTCCCAACTTAGCTAAGAGAACTACTTTCTTTGTTTGAGACTTGTTAGATTCTCTAGGGTTATCTCATGGATTGGGAAAGGGATGTACGCCAAGGTTTACATTGACTTACAACTATGTACTTTCTACCGTCCTTAGCGGGTGGCATTTTGGTTTGATGCGTTGTCTGATACTTTTAAGTCAGGCTCTCTCCTGTATAAATTCCAGGATAGGATAAAGGCTGTCAATTGACTAAGTTCCTGTATTTCAAATTCTTTCCTTGAGTTTTTAAAATAGGAGCGTAGGTTTCAGGTTTCTCTGTCCCAGCTCTCTGAGCCTCATGGTTAAGGCCTTGTTATATAGATTTATGATCTAAGTCTACATTTTTAACGGTTCATTACAAGAAGACCTTGTTGGAACCTGGCAGGATGAAGATGATTTCTTCTGAATTAAAAAAAAAAAAAAAGATCTAATTAACTTGCTGTCGGATCAAGGACAACATGAAGAACATGTCCTCGATCTGAGATCAGATTTTATAGGGGGCAATCTTTCGGTTTTCATTCAGGCTTGGATCGAGAGATTCAGAATCCCTGGACAATGAAAAATAGTTTTTCAGAGATTCTCAGTGGACTGGTTTCTGATTTCAAGATTCTCTGTGGACCAGTTTAGAGAGAGGCATTCTTACATTGTGTAAGAGACCTCCTGAGGTTTGCCTTTCTGGACAAACATTTTCAGTTTGTAGCTCTCCCTTGCGGTCTGGCCACGGCGCCCAGAATTTTCACAAAGGTTCTGGGGTCTCTACTGGCGGATGATCCAGGCGTCATCTTCCAAATAGCAAGGTCTCATACCGACATTGTGCTAGCCTTCCTGAGAACTCAGGGGTGGAAGGTAAATCTGGAAAAGAGTTTGTTTATTCCTCAGACAAAGGTACCCTTTCTGGGAACACTGATCGACTCTGTGTCAATGAAAATTTTTCTGACGGAGGTCAGGAAATTAAAAATTCTGAATACATGTCGAGCCCTTCAGTCCAATCCTCGGCCGTCAGTGGCTTAGTGCATGGAGGTAATCAGATTGATGGTGGCGACAATGGACATCGTAATGTTTGCACGTTTTCATCTCAGGCCTCTGCAGCTAAGCATGCTCAGGCAATGGACTGGAGATTATACAGATTGACTCCTCGAATAACCCTAGATCAGGAGACAAGGGACTCTCTTCTATGGTTGTTGTCGCTGGATAATCTATCCCAGGGGACAAGCTTTCGCAGACCGGCGTGGGTGATTGTGACAACAGATGCCAGCCTGTTAGGATGGGGAGAAGTCTGGAGCTCCTTAAGGGCTCAGGGAGTATGGACTCGAGCAGAATCTCTCCTTCCTATCAACATTCTAGAGTTGAGGGCGATATTCAATGTGCTTCAAGCCTGGCCTCAGTTGGCCTCGGCCCATTTCATCAGATTCCAGTCGGACAACATAACGACAGTGGCTTACCTCAATCATCAGGGAGGAACGAGGAGTTCCTTGGCGATGATCGAGGTAGCCAAAATAATTAAGTGGGCGGAGGCTCACTCTTGCCATCTGTCGGCGATCTACATCCCAGGGGTGGTAAGCTGGGAGGCAGATTTTCTGAGCGGGCAGACTTTTCATCCGGGAGAGTGGGGGCTCCATCCGGAAATATTTTCAAGCCTGATTCTCAGATGGGGTTGGCCGGAGTTGGACCTTATGGCGTCTCGTCAGAATGCCAAGCTTCCAAGATACGGGTCCAGGTCCAGGGATCCTCAGGCCGAGCTGATAGATGCCTTGGCAGTTCCTTGGTTTTTCAACCTAGCATAGGTATTCCCCCCGTTTGCTCTCCTTCCCTGGGTGATTGCTCGAATCAAACAGGAGAGGGCATCAGTGATCCTCATTGCTCCTGCGTGGCCTCGCAGGATTTGGTATGCAGATCTGGTTGACATGTCATCTTGGCCACTGTGGAAGCTTCCATTGTGGAAGGACCTTCTCATTCAGGGTCCCTTCCATCACCCGAATCTGGTTTCTCTGCAGCTGTCTGCTTCGAGATTGAACGCTTAATTTTATCTAAGCTAGGTTTTTCTGATTCAGTCATAGATACTTAATTCAGGCACGTACGCCTGTCACTAGGTGTAAGATGTAATAACAGATAATGCCTTTAAATGATTAAATATATATATCTTAACTAAGAGATCTATATGAAAATTTGGTTATGTGTCACAGTAGTAACTAACCTCAGGTTTTTCCTAAGTTACAACAGTGACTTAATATTGCCGCATCTATTAACTACTGAAATCTGAGATGTCTGATACCAGCAAGATAAGTTACGGCTTGTAGCACTATTATTACATAAGTTAGAACATACCTCCTGTTTCTGTATGGTAACGTCTCTGTTAGTGAATCTCCAGTCAAGTTGTTAGTGACTGTAGAGAGCAGGTTAGAGATGAAGCTGCTGTTATGTTGCATAGCCTACCGGAGCTTACCCGGCGAGTCTGATGGGAGAAAGACACTGCAGGAGAGAGGCGGCCACAGCTGATGACGTAGGCGGCCTGTTCAGAGTCTCCAGTTGTCAGGGGGAAGGCAGGGGTAGAGTTGCGGTATGTAAGTATAAGATCGCTCTTATACTTAACTTGTTGATGATTAGGTTCAGCGGATGTCAGGAAGAGGAGGCTGAAATAGTCTTTAGTAAGGACGAAGTGAGAATTTAGTATAACCACTAGAGTAGCTGACAGCTTGAAGAAGCAAATGAAACTTCAATAATCCAGCAAGGAAATGCTGGAAGGAAGTGCCCTTTATAGGAAGGAGAAGATCTCTCTTAAAGGAACAGTGTAACAAGAGGCAGAATTGAGGTCAATCCCTTACATAGGCCCCCTACCAAGGAAACCACAGCGAGGTTTCAAGGACGTGGTCTGTCAGGGTGTCACCGATGGAACAGCGAAACAAGTCGAGGGGCCGAAAGGTTGGAGGCAGGCTCCCAAGAATCATCTTCATGCCCATAGCCCAACCAATGGTCAATATAAAACAGTCGTCCACGAAGAAGACGAGAATCGAGGATACTGTGAACCTGGAATTCTTCTTGGGAGTCCAAACCTGAGGCGCCAGGAAGGGCCGTAGGCGTGGGTGCATCAGAGTTACAGGGTTTAATCAAAGAGATATGAAAAGTGGGATGTACCCTTAGAGTAGGTGGAAGTTCCAAGGTAACGGTGACAGGATTCTTTATCGTAGTAATGGTATAAGGACCAATAAAATTTCGACCCAACTTTTTACAGGGGTAATGCAATTTCAGGTGTCTAGTAGATAACCAAACCCGTTGACCAACTGAATACTGGGGACTTCCTCTATGGCGTAAGTTATAGTACTTGCTCTGAGAGGCTTGTGCCTCGAGTATATGAGCTCGTACAGAGGAAAAAATCTGGGAGATGTTATTCACAGTATCATTTACCTGAGGGCAAGGTGATTCTATCTTAGGTAGAAGATCATAGCGGGGATGCAGTCCGTAGTTGATGTAAAAGGGGCTAAATCCAGTGGAAGAGTTCACATGGTTGTTATGTGCGAATTCGGCCAATGGCAGAAATGTCGCCCAGGTGTGCTGTTCTTGAGAACAGTAGCATCTCAAGTACTGTTCTACTGTTTGGTTTACTCGCTCAGTTTGTCCATTCGATTGCGGATGGAAAGAAGTTGTGAGGCATTGTTCTATATGTAGGGCCTTACAGAGGTTCCTCCAAAATCTGGATGTGAACTGTGTTCCGCGGCACCGGACAACAGATTTGGTATGCCATGCAAACGAACAATGTCTCTCAAGAAGAGGTCAGCGGTATGTTTAGACGTGGGAAGAGCAGAGGTGGGGATAAAATGGGCCATTTTTGAGAAGAGGTCCGTGACAACAAATATAGTATTGAAACCATTGGATCTGAGTAACTCAACTATGAAATCCATTGAGACTTTGTCCCAAGGTCTTTGGGGTGCTTGAAGTGGTTGTAGAAAACCAATAGGTCGTTGTTTCGAGTGTTTTGAGGTGGCACATATGGCACACTTAGATAAGTAAGTTTGTGCGGATTTCCTGATTCCAGGCCACCAATATGAACGGAGAAGGAGTTCAGTGGTTTTCGTTGTGCCCATATGTCCCGCTAGGGGTGATTCATGGACATGTCGAAGCACCAGTTGACGATAAGAGGCTGGTACGTATAATTTCTTTTCCTTATAGTATAAACCATCAGTGTGTAAAGTGAGACCTTCTAACTGTTTGTTGGTGTCAGAGTTTTGAGCATCCTTCAACTGAGGTATCATGTCTGTTATCAATCCGATAACAGACATGATTATGTGGGATAACAGTGGGATAACAGTGGATGGAGGATTTCCATGAACGATTTTAGAATGTTGTCTGGAGAGAGCATCAGCCTTTCCATTTTTTTCACCAGGTCTGTAAGTTATGTTGTAGTTAAACCTAGAGAAATAAAGGCTCCATCGATGTTGCCTAGAGGAAAGAGTTTTATTGGTTTGAAGATATTGCAGATTTTTGTGGTCTATGAATATTACGATGGGGTAGAGAGCACCCTCCAGAAGATGACGCCAATGGTCAAACGAGCTTTTGATTGCCAACAACTCGTTTTCCCCGACAGGATAATTCAATTCAGCAGGTTGTAGAATTCTGGAAAAATAAGCCACTGGATGTAGTGGTTCCTTGAATGAGGGTCTTTGAGAGAGGATCGCCCCAATAGCATATTCAGAAGCGTCGACTTCTAGTACAAATTGATGATTCATGTCGGTAAAATCTCAGGATGGGTTCCGATGAAAATTTTTGTTTTAGGAAGTTGAATGCATCTTGAGCTTGAGGTGTCCATTGAAAGGTGATATGACCTTTTGTTAGTTCAGTAAGAGGTTTAGTAATAGCTGCAAAACCTGGGATAAACTTCCTATAAAAATTAGAGAAGCCTAGGAAGCGTTGTACATCCTTCCTGGAAGTGGGAATTGGCCAGTCAAGAATAGCCTGTACCTTTTTGTTATCCATAGATATACCCTGTTCTGTAATATGGTACCCGAGGAAAGTGATGTTTTGGGTCTCAAATACGCATTTTTCAGGCTTAGCATATAACCTATTCTTTCTTAACCAGGTTAACACTTCCTTGACATGAATTCTGTGTTGATCAATATCTGACGAATAAATCAGGATGTCATCTAAATAGACAATTATATACACATCCAGTATGTCTCTGAAAATGTCATTGTAAGGATTCCGCTTCATGTTTTACCTATGCCTTTCCCATTCACCTTATGTATGGATTCCACTCCATGTTTTACCTATGCCTTTCCCATTCACCTGACTTCAGCCTTACCTGTACTTAAGGCATCAGCTGACTGCAGACAGGTGCTTAATTATTAAGTTTCTAGACTAGCTCTGAAGTCAGTCTGTTTTCCACTTGCTGTGTGTTTTTTCTGAAAACAAACCAGTCTGCTTTTCTTCCAATTTCTGAACCAGCTACTACCTTGGGATTACTTATTTTTACTGCCGGTTCATATGCTCATTTTGCCTACACAAACTTTTACAGAGGCGAGTTTTTCTTTTAAGCGTGCACGCTACAACAGAGACTTATTTCATACTGCAGTGTGTTTGCTGCCTTCTCCCTCTGAGTTGCTATCTCATTTGAGCTACTGAAGAGTTTCTCACACAGCGGACTTCAATCTCTCTTCCACTGCAACACAGTGCAACTCATCTACAAACAACCTCCCACGGACTAAGTACAAGGACATCTCAGAATTAATTCTGCTTCTATTTCACACCATCCGGTGACTGGGGGTAAGCACTGTAATTACTTTAAGCTGTGCTGTACAAATAAACCTTGAACTTTGCTTTTCCCTGCTGCTCTACTGACCGCAAGACTATCAGCACATGTGTATACCATTCTGTGACAAACTAACTAACAGTGTCTAAAACTGAGAGTTACACTTCACACTGAACTGTTATATCTTACTCCAGCACTAATAGCAACACTACCTGCTTTCTGGAACTCTGCTTTTCTTTAACAAGATTTATCATACTGGGAGCTAGCTGAACACTAAAGTTTGCTACTAAGAAATTGTTTTATTTTTTACATTTCTTCTGATCCAGCCTTTGTTTATGTTTATACTATTGCTGTGACATTCAACAGCATATGTGATTTACATCATTCGTTGCCAGACAAGTTTCTGATCTGCAATTCAATTACTTGAGAATAACAACTTCACTTAAAGCAGCTTGGTCTATGCTGTTCAATAGTCCATTTGCCAAAAGTGATACAAATCATTTATTTTGCATACTCTGCAGTTGTGATCCATCCTCACTCTCTACTAAATCATTACAGAATAATTAAGCCTAAAAAATATGGATCCAGCAGATTTGCCCCAATTCGTTTACAACCTGTCTAAAAGAGTAGATGAACTCAGTCAAGGCCTTAGAGATCTAAAGGTTGAAAATGAGACTTTAACTAAGGTTATAAGAGAGACAACTCCTCCCAAAGCAAAAGCTGCTGAATCTATTGTGGAACCACAGATTGCAGCACCTGATTTGTTCAATGGTGATAGGAGTCTCTATCGCCAATATAGGAATGCCTGCCTCCTCACTTTCAACCTTAAGCCACTCACATATCCTAATGATAAGATTAAAGTGCTCACAATGATTACCTATCTACGGGGTGAACCCCGAATCTGGGCAGACACGCTCTTTGAAACCAACGATCCTATTCTATCATCCCTACAGTCTTTTCTAGCAGTCATGGATGAACTTTATTCAGACTCAAATTTACAATTGACTGCAGAAAGCAAGATGCGGAAACTAAAGCAAGGCAACCGTCCTGTTGAAGTTTATATAACGGAGTTTAAACAACATGCCATTGATTCCCAATGGAATGTGATTGCCTTAAGAAACCAATTTCGCCTAGGACTCTCGGAAGCAGTTAAAGATGAGCTAGCCCGAACTGATCTCCCAGACTCCTTAGACGGCCTCATGAAGCTCTCAATGCAAATAGATAGAAGGCTTCGCGAAAGGAAGTCAGAGCGTCAAATTGGGGATTCTTCTTACAAGAGATCATTCCATCCTCCTCCAACTGCTTCTTCATCAAGTGTGCCTGAACCTATGGATATAGGCTTTAGGAGGGGTCCATTGACCTCTGAAGAAAGGTTTAGAAGAAAATCAAAAGGACTGTGTATGTATTGTGGAAGTCCAAACCATCCTATCCGCGAATGCGCCTCCCTACGTAAAAATAAAAATAATAAGTCTCTCTTACATTTGACTTCAATGATTGAACATGATAAACCAATTCACTATACTTTAACCCTCTCTTTACAGTGGGACAGCAATCGCATGACGAAAGAAGCTATAATTGACACAGGAGCCCAAGGGAATTACATAGATAAAGCTATTGTTGAAAAATATAAAATACCTCTCATCACTAAATTGTCTCCTGTCTCTATACGGGTTGTAGATGGGTCTGAACTTTCTTCTGGTCCTATTACTCAGCATACAATTCCCATTTTGGTATCCACCCTAGGTTCACATCAGGAATACATCACCTTTGATGTTATTACCTCTCCTCTATTCCCCATTGTACTAGGGTTACAATGGCTCCGTTTACACGAACCTCTGATTAATTGGTGTTCTTTAGAAGTAAAATTTGATTCACCATATTGCCAGCAAACCTGTCTAAATCATTCTGTTCTCTTCCATTTGACAGAAACTCCACACATACCTAAAGTATATGAGAAGTTTGCAGACGTATTCAGTAAGAAGGAAGCTGATACTCTACCTCCTCATCGGTCGTATGACTGTCCGATCGACCTCAAACCTGGTACCACTCCTCCCTACGGTCATCTCTACCCTCTTTGCCAACCCGAGCTTGATCATTTAAAGACGTATTTAGATGAAAACTTAAAAAAAGGTTTTATACGTCCTTCAGTTTCTCCAGCAGCAGCCGGGTTCTTCTTCGTAAGAAACAAAGATAACTCCCTTCGACCAATCATCGACTTCAGGGAGCTCAATAAAATTACGATAAAAAACAGGTATCCCCTACCACTCATCCCCGAACTCATTGAACGCCTCCAGCATGCCAAAATCTTCACCAAATTAGATCTAAGAGGGGCTTATAACCTTGTCCGCATAAGAGAAGGGGATGAGTGGTTGACCGCCTTTAGGACAAGATACGGCCTGTTTGAGTACCTGGTAATGCCGTTCGGGTTAACTAACGCCCCGGCCACATTCCAGTATTTTATTAACGATATATTTCACGATCTTCTTGATACTTGTGTGGTCGTATACCTGGACGACATTCTAGTGTACTCAAACACGCTTGAAGAACATGTTAAACATGTTAGTTGGATACTTTCCAGGCTCCAAGTTCATAGGCTATATGCAAAACTAGAAAAGTGTGTATTCCACACCAAGGAAATAGATTTTTTGGGGTACTCCATTGGCCCAAAAGGTATCCAAATGCAGGCTAACAAAGTCAATTCAGTAAAAAACTGGCCACAACCAAAAAATAGGAAGGAACTACAACGTTTCCTCGGGTTTAGCAACTATTATAGAAAGTTTATTAAAAATTTCTCTCAAATTGCTAAACCTCTCACTGTACTCACCAGTTCCAGTACACCTTTCACCTGGAACTCCAAAGCAACTGAAGCTTTCAACTCATTAAAAAACTCCTTCTGCTCAGCTCCAATACTTCAATTTCCTGACCCTTCTCTCCAATTCATTTTGGAGGTGGATTCCTCCGATTATGCCCTTGGAGCTGTCCTCTCGCAAAGACGCAGTATATCCCAACCACTACATCCAGTAGCTTTCTATTCCAAAATTCTTTCTGCACCTGAGATGAACTATGCTGTTGGAGAAAAGGAACTCCTGGCAATAAAACGTGCCTTTGAACATTGGAGGCATCTCCTGGAGGGCACCGTCTTACCAATAATCATCTACACGGATCACCGTAATCTCGAGTTCCTACAGAGGAATAAAACTCTCTCTAGTCGACAGGTAAGATGGAGCCTATACTTCAGCAGGTTTAACTATCAAATCATCTACAGGCCCGGCTCTAAAAATGGAAAGGCGGACGCACTTTCTAGGAAAGACCCTAGACCTCCAAACACTCAGGAATCTACTTCTATCATTCCCCCAGATAGATTTTTGGGTCTACTGTCCACTTTCAAGACGCAACTTCAAACAGCTTTACGGTCAGATCCTCAGCTACCTCAACTCCGACTATCTTGTAGAAACAACCTCTACTATCATGGGACTCTCTTGTATGTCCCCGAGATTCTTAGACCTGCTCTAATTAAACAACATCATGATCCACCTCTCCTTGGACATCCAGGTATTATGAAAACAAAGGAACTTCTCAGCAGATCCTACTGGTGGCCAAATTTGGAAACATCTGTAAAAAACTATATCTCAAACTGCTCCATCTGCATTACTTCCAAAAAGGAAAGGGCCAAGCCATATGGACATCTTCTTCCAATTCAAATACCTGATAGACCTTGGTTACATCTCGGCATGGACTTCATAGTTGAATTACCTGTGAGTTCAGGTTTCAACACCATTCTTGTTGTCACAGACATCCTGACCAAAATGGCTCATTTTATCCCTTTTAACAAACTTCCCACTTCCAGTGAGACAGCACAACTCTTCTTAAATTCGATTGTCAGATACCACGGAATTCCTTCAATCATAACAACTGATAGGGGTACTCAGTTTACCTCGAAGTTCTGGAAAAGTCTTTCTGCTCAACTGAAAATTGATCATCGCCTAAGTACTGCCTTCCATCCACAAACAAATGGCCAAACAGAGAAATTAAATCAATGGCTAGAGCAGTATCTACGCTGTTATTGCTCTTATCAGCAAAATGAATGGTCACAATACCTATATCTGGCCGAATTTGCCTACAATAACTCGGTTAATTCATCCACCAAAGTTTCACCCTTCTTTGCAAATTATGCTTTTCATCCACATTTCTCCCTGGAACAAACGGATAACCCAATTTCTCCTTCTGTAGATGATCTACTACAGAAGCTCGCTGAAAACTTCCACTTCCTAAAAACAAATATCCAACAGGCTCAGACCTCACAGAAGAAATACTACGACTTACGCAGACGACCATCACCATCTTATGCCATAGGCGATAAAGTTTGGCTTTTGACAAAAAATATCAAAATCCCTGTTCCCAGTAAAAAACTAGCAGGATTATATATCGGACCGTTCACTATCACTCACGTTGTTAACCCAAATGCAGTTACTCTGGACCTTCCCAGTTCTATACCCATCCATCCTACTTTTCATGTGTCCCTTCTTAAACCAGCTTCAGATGATCCTTCAGTGAAAACTATTTTACCACCTGTACCTGTACCCCTAGATCCGGACACTTATGAAATTCAAGACCTCCTGGATTCCAGACGGCATAAAGGTGTCTTACAATATCTGGTCAGATGGAAAGGCTACTCACCTGATGATGACACCTGGGAGCCTTATACCAATATAGATGCACCTAGACTCATCTCCCGTTTCCACAGACGATATCCTCTTAGACCTAAACATCAAGCCGAGGATCGGCTTGCTTGAAGGGGGGCGTATGTAAGGATTCCGCTTCATGTTTTACCTATGCCTTTCCCATTCACCTTATGTATGGATTCCACTCCATGTTTTACCTATGCCTTTCCCATTCACCTGACTTCAGCCTTACCTGTACTTAAGGCATCAGCTGACTGCAGACAGGTGCTTAATTATTAAGTTTCTAGACTAGCTCTGAAGTCAGTCTGTTTTCCACTTGCTGTGTGTTTTTTCTGAAAACAAACCAGTCTGCTTTTCTTCCAATTTCTGAACCAGCTACTACCTTGGGATTACTTATTTTTACTGCCGGTTCATATGCTCATTTTGCCTACACAAACTTTTACAGAGGCGAGTTTTTCTTTTAAGCGTGCACGCTACAACAGAGACTTATTTCATACTGCAGTGTGTTTGCTGCCTTCTCCCTCTGAGTTGCTATCTCATTTGAGCTACTGAAGCGTTTCTCACACAGCGGACTTCAATCTCTCTTCCACTGCAACACAGTGCAACTCATCTACAAACAACCTCCCACGGACTAAGTACAAGGACATCTCAGAATTAATTCTGCTTCTATTTCACACCATCCGGTGACTGGGGGTAAGCACTGTAATTACTTTAAGCTGTGCTGTACAAATAAACCTTGAACTTTGCTTTTCCCTGCTGCTCTACTGACCGCAAGACTATCAGCACATGTGTATACCATTCTGTGACAAACTAACTAACAGTGTCTAAAACTGAGAGTTACACTTCACACTGAACTGTTATATCTTACTCCAGCACTAATAGCAACACTACCTGCTTTCTGGAACTCTGCTTTTCTTTAACAAGATTTATCATACTGGGAGCTAGCTGAACACTAAAGTTTGCTACTAAGAAATTGTTTTATTTTTTACATTTCTTCTGATCCAGCCTTTGTTTATGTTTATACTATTGCTGTGACATTCAACAGCATATGTGATTTACATCATTCGTTGCCAGACAAGTTTCTGATCTGCAATTCAATTACTTGAGAATAACAACTTCACTTAAAGCAGCTTGGTCTATGCTGTTCAATAGTCCATTTGCCAAAAGTGATACAAATCATTTATTTTGCATACTCTGCAGTTGTGATCCATCCTCACTCTCTACTAAATCATTACAGTCATGCTAAAACACTGAAATGTTGCTGGGGCATTGCATAGCCCGAATGGCATTACAATATACTCATAAAGACCATATCTGGTCCTAAATCCTGTAAGCCATTCATCCCCAGCTCTCATTCTGATAAGATTATAGGCGCCTCTAAGATCCAATTTAGTGAATATTGAGGCTCCACGCAATCTTTCTATCAGTTCAGGGATTAATGGAAGAGGGTACCTGTTTTTCTTTGTGCGTTTGTTTAATTCTCTATAATCTATTATAGGTCTGAGAGAACCATACTTATTGGTAACAAAAAACATGCCTGCACCAGCTGGGGAGGTACTAGGTCTTATAAAACCTTTCTTTAGGTTTTCGTCTATGTATGCCTTTAAATGTTCCAACTCTGGTTTAGAGAGAGGGTACAGATGTCTGAAAGGTATAGAGACACCAGGAAGCAGATCTATAGGGCAATCATATGCCCTGTGTGGCGGTAGAGATTCCGCTTCTTTTTTGTCAAACACATCACTAAACTCCTGATATTGTGGTGGTATATTAGTGTCAGAGTCGGATACAGAGAGAAGTACCGAATTACTATTTGTGTGATTGCTTATTGGTTGTTCTTGGAATGTAACGGTGAGATGTGACCAATCTATGATTGGTTTATGGAGACTTAACCATTTTATACCCAAGATAACATCAAACATAGGTGATGTAATAACATCCAGAGTTATCTGTTCTGTATGATTAATATCTGTGTGTAATTGTAAGGGAATGGTTTGATGGGTGAGTGGACCACTTGATAACAGATTACCATCAATGACCTTCACAGAGACTGGTGTTTGCTTAGTGAACAAAGGTATTTTATTTGTTTTGACAAAATTCACGTCAATTAAGTTCCCACAGGAACCTGTATCAATTATGGCTGTAGTCTTGATTTTGCAACGTTCCCACTGTAGAGAGATGGACATAGTTAAATATGAAGTGGAAGCTAATTTAGAGAAAAAAACTAGTCAGAGGAACATATCCCTTACCTAGTTTCTGTTTTGCCAGTAGGGGGCATTCTTTTACTTCATGCTTTGGGGAAGCAAAATATAAACATAGGTTCAAGGTTTTCCTTCTAGTCTTCTCTTGCATAGATAAGGGACCTTTAATGAAGCCTATTTCCATAGGTTGAGGTAGGTCCTTACTAGGAATGGAGGAAGGCACAGAAACCTTTTTTGTGATACCCATTCTTTCAGATCGTCTCTCCCTAAGACGTCTATCTATGGATATGGACACAGTATAGAGTTCCTCTAGTGTGTCTGGCATGCCAATGCATGAAAGCTCATCCTTAAGCTCTTCGCTTAATCCTAAGCGGAATTGATTTCTAAGTGAAATCTCGTTCCACATAGAGTCTCTAGCATATATTTTAAATTGAGTAATGTATGTTTCAACGGCGTTCTTGTGCTGTTTTAGAGCACGTAAGTTATTTTCAGCTGAAATTTGTTTATAGGGATCGTCATAAAGAGTCAACATTTCAGAAAAGAAAGCATCCAAAGATCCCAGGATTGGATCTTGCTTTTCATAAAAAGTGTCTGCCCATGCCCTGGGCTCTCCCCTTAAATAGGAAATTACAGTCAGAACTCTAATTCTTTCAGATGCATATGTCTTAGGTTTTAATTCGAATAAGAGCATGCAAGCGTTTCTGAACTCTCTGAACTGAGAGCGATTGCCAGAAAACTTCTCTGGTGTGGAAACAGCAGGTTCAGGGAGATGCTCATTAGTATTGGGTTTGGCAGCAAGGGTTTCTCTGAGACAGGCTTTTAGGGCCTGGTTCTCTACCTGCAGTTCATGAAATGAGTTTGCTAGGAGATCTACCCTGTCTGATAGGCTTTTAAAGTGATCAGACATAACATTAGGAACCATTTGGACAATATAATTTTTTAACAGGACTGGTTATGTAGTTCACAGAATTCAGACGACACAAGTCCTGATATCTTTTTAAGGCTGGATTATTATGTAAGATGTAATAACAGATAATGCCTTTAAATGATTTAATATATGCATCATCTGTCTTAGATCATATTCGCTATTGTATCAGCAAGGAAACCACCTATAAGAGGATCAAAACCTTTTCTAACCAAAAACCTTGGATGAACAAAGAGGTTCGCCTCTTATTGCAAGCCCGTAACATTGCATTTAGAACTGGTAATGCTGAGGCTTATAGTTTGGCACGATCCAATTTAAAGAAAGGAATAAAAAGAGCTAAATTTGATTTGAAAACACGCATAGAAGAGCACTTTAATAACTACTCTGATTCTAGAAGAATGTGGCAAGGTATACAGTCCATAACTGACTATAAAACCACAAGCACAGTCCCCATAATTAATGATGCTTCCTTTCCAGACGAACTTAACTATTTTTATGCCCGCTTTGATCGTGAGAACAAAGAATCAATTACTAATCTTATGCATCCACCAGATGAACTACCTCTGAGTTTTTCCGTTGCTGAAGTGTATCGGATCCTCTCCAAGGTGGATGTACATAAAGCGGCCAGTCCTGATGATATTCCTGGACATGTGTTAAGATCCTGTGCTGGAGTATTGGCTACAGTAATTGCTGATATTTTTAATCTGTCTCTGGCTCAAACAACTGTTCCTACATGCTTTAAGGAAACCATCATCATTCCTGTGCCTAAACAATCGACAGCAGTCTGTCTTAATGACTTTCGCCCCATTGCACTCACTTCAGCTTTTATGAAATGTTTCGAGAGGCTGGTCATGGCCTATTTTAAAACATGCCTATTACCTGCATTGGATCCTAACCAATATGCGTATCGCCAAAATAGGTCAACAGAAGATGCTATCTCGTCAGCTCTGCATTTTGCCCTCACTCACTTAGATCACAATAACACCTATGTTAGAATGTTGTTTATTGATTTTAGTTCGGCATTTAACACAGTTGTTCCTATTAAGCTGGTTGCCAAACTCCATGATCTTGGCATAAATACTTTATTATGCAACTGGATTCTGGACTTCTTGACAAACAGACCGGAATCGGTAAAAATTGGTAATCACATCTCATCTACTCTGACCCTTAATACTGGTGTTCCACAAGGGTGTGTATTGAGTCCACTGCTATATTCTCTTTTTACTCATGACTGTTTGCCTAAGTATGTATCCAATAGTATTATCAAGTTTGCTGATGACACCACTGTGATAGGCCAGATCAGTAACAACGATGAATCAGCTTATAGAGAATAAATAAGGCATCTGGCTACTTGGTGTGCTGAGAACAACCTGGACCTAAACACTAAAAAAACTAAAGAAATTATTATTGATTTTAGGAAATCTAATCAATGTTTACAATTGCCCATTTATATAAATGGAACTGAGGTTGAACGTGTACCAAGTTTCAAGTTTCTGGGCACACACATCTCTGAGGATTTGACTTGGTCTTTGAACACCTCAACTTTAGTGAAAAAAGCACAACAACGTCTCTATTTTTTAAGAACACTGAAAAAAGTTAATTTATCTACTCAGATTTTAATTAATTTTTATCGCTGTACTATTGAGAGTATTCTCACTAACTGTATCACAGTATGGTATGGAAACTGTACTAATTCTGATCGCAAAGCTCTGCAACGGGTAGTTAAAACCGCCCAGTATATTATAGGTGCTCAGTTACCTACCATTGAAGATCTTCAAAGCAGACGTAGTCTTTTAAAGGCCTATCGAATTATTCATGATCCCTTCCATGTTAGCAACAGACTATTTGCCCTTTTACCATCTGGGAGACGTTATAGAAGCTTAAAAGGAAAAACTGCTAGGTTTCGGAATAGTTTCTTTCCAAGAGCCATTACTCTGCTAAATAATAACTTTTAAAAAACAGAATTTATGTTTACCTGATAAATTTCTTTCTCCAACGGTGTGTCCGGTCCACGGCGTCATCCTTACTTGTGGGATATTCTCTTCCCCAACAGGAAATGGCAAAGAGCCCAGCAAAGCTGGTCACATGATCCCTCCTAGGCTCCGCCTACCCCAGTCATTCGACCGACGTTAAGGAGGAATATTTGCATAGGAGAAACCATATGGTACCGTGGTGACTGTAGTTAAAGAAAATAAATTATCAGACCTGATTAAAAAACCAGGGCGGGCCGTGGACCGGACACACCGTTGGAGAAAGAAATTTATCAGGTAAACATAAATTCTGTTTTCTCCAACATAGGTGTGTCCGGTCCACGGCGTCATCCTTACTTGTGGGAACCAATACCAAAGCTTTAGGACACGGATGAAGGGAGGGAGCAAATCAGGTCACCTAAATGGAAGGCACCACGGCTTGCAAAACCTTTCTCCCAAAAATAGCCTCAGAAGAAGCAAAAGTATCAAACTTGTAAAATTTGGTAAAAGTGTGCAGTGAAGACCAAGTCGCTGCCCTACATATCTGATCAACAGAAGCCTCGTTCTTGAAGGCCCATGTGGAAGCCACAGCCCTAGTGGAATGAGCTGTGATTCTTTCGGAAGGCTGCCGTCCGGCAGTCTCGTAAGCCAATCTGATGATGCTTTTAATCCAAAAAGAGAGAGAGGTAGAAGTTGCTTTTTGACCTCTCCTTTTACCTGAATAAACAACAAACAAGGAAGATGTTTGTCTAAAATCCTTTGTAGCATCTAAATAGAATTTTAGAGCGCGAACAACATCCAAATTGTGCAACAAACGTTCCTTCTTTGAAACTGGTTTTGGACACAGAGAAGGTACGATAATCTCCTGGTTAATGTTTTTGTTAGAAACAACTTTTGGAAGAAAACCAGGTTTAGTACGTAAAACCACCTTATCTGCATGGAACACCAGATAAGGAGGAGAACACTGCAGAGCAGATAATTCTGAGACTCTTCTAGCAGAAGAAATCGCAACTAAAAACAAAACTTTCCAAGATAATAACTTAATATCAACGGAATGTAAGGGTTCAAACGGAACCCCCTGAAGAACTGAAAGAACTAAATTGAGACTCCAAGGAGGAGTCAAAGGTTTGTAAACAGGCTTGATTCTAACCAGAGCCTGAACAAAGGCTTGAACATCTGGCACAGCTGCCAGCTTTTTGTGAAGTAATACCGACAAGGCAGAAATCTGTCCCTTCAGGGAACTAGCAGATAATCCTTTTTCCAATCCTTCTTGAAGGAAGGATAGAATCCTAGGAATCTTAACCTTGTCCCAAGGGAATCCTTTAGATTCACACCAACAGATATATTTTTTCCAAATTTTGTGGTAAATCTTTCTAGTTACAGGCTTTCTGGCCTGAACAAGAGTATCGATAACAGAATCTGAGAATCCTCGCTTCGATAAAATCAAGCGTTCAAACTCCAAGCAGTCAGCTGGAGTGAAACCAGATTCGGATGTTCGAACGGACCCTGAACAAGAAGGTCTCGTCTCAAAGGTAGCTTCCAAGGTGGAGCCGATGACATATTCACCAGATCTGCATACCAAGTCCTGCGTGGCCACGCAGGAGCTATCAAGATCACCGACGCCCTCTCCTGATTGATCCTGGCTACCAGCCTGGGGATGAGAGGAAATGGCGGGAACACATAAGCTAGTTTGAAGGTCCAAGGTGCTACTAGTGCATCCACTAGAGCCGCCTTGGGATCCCTGGATCTGGCCCCGTAGCAAGGAACTTTGAAGTTCTGACGAGAGGTCATCAGATCCATGTCTGGAATGCCCCACAGGTGAGTGACTTGGGCAAAGATTTCCGGATGGAGTTCCCACTCCCCCGGATGCAATGTCTGACGACTCAGAAAATCCGCTTCCCAATTTTCCACTCCTGGGATGTGGATAGCAGACAGGTGGCAGGAGTGAGACTCCGCCCATAGAATGATTTTGGTCACTTCTTCCATCGCTAGGGAACTCCTTGTTCCCCCCTGATGGTTGATGTACGCAACAGTTGTCATGTTGTCTGATTGAAACCGTATGAACTTGGTCCTCGCTAGCCGAGGCCAGGCCTTGAGAGCATTGAATATCGCTCTCAGTTCCAGAATATTTATCGGTAGAAGAGATTCTTCCCGAGACCAAAGACCCTGAGCTTTCAGGGATCCCCAGACCGCGCCCCAGCCCATCAGACTGGCGTCGGTCGTGACAATGACCCACTCTGGTCTGCGGAACGTCATCCCTTGAGACAGATTGTCCAGGGACAGCCACCAACGGAGTGAGTCTCTGGTCCTCTGATTTACTTGTATCTTCGGAGACAAGTCTGTATAGTCCCCATTCCACTGACTGAGCATGCACAGTTGTAATGGTCTTAGATGAATGCGCGCAAAAGGAACTATGTCCATCGCCGCTACCATCAACCCGATCACTTCCATGCACTGAGCTATGGAAGGAAGAGGAACGGAATGAAGTATCCGACAAGAGTCTAGAAGTTTTGTTTTTCTGGCCTCTGTTAGAAAGATCCTCATTTCTAAAGAGTCTATAATTGTTCCCAAGAAGGGAACCCTTGTTGACGGGGATAGAGAACTCTTTTCCACGTTCACTTTCCAGCCGTGAGATCTGAGAAAGGCCAGGACAATGTCCGTGTGAGCCTTTGCTTGAGGAAGGGACGACGCTTGAATCAGAATGTCGTCCAGGTAAGGTACTACTGCAATGCCCCTTGGTCTTAGCACCGCTAGAAGGGAGCCTAGTACCTTTGTGAAAATCCTTGGAGCAGTGGCTAATCCGAAAGGAAGCGCCACGAACTGGTAATGTTTGTCCAGGAATGCAAACCTTAGGAACCGATGATGTTCCTTGTGGATAGGAATATGTAGATACGCATCCTTTAAATCCACCGTGGTCATGAATTGACCCTCCTGGATGGAAGGAAGAATAGTTCGAATGGTTTCCATCTTGAAAGATGGAACCTTGAGAAACTTGTTTAAGATCTTGAGATCTAAGATTGGTCTGAACGTTCCCTCTTTTTTGGGAACTATGAACAGATTGGAGTAGAACCCCATCCCTTGTTCTCTTAGTGGAACAGGATGAATCACTCCCATTTTTAACAGGTCTTCTACACAATGTAAGAACGCCTGTCTTTTTATGTGGTCTGAAGACAACTGAGACCTGTGGAACCTCCCCCTTGGGGGAAGTCCCTTGAATTCCAGAAGATAACCCTGGGAGACTATTTCTAGCGCCCAGGGATCCAGAACATCTCTTGCCCAAGCCTGAGCGAAGAGAGAGAGTCTGCCCCCCACCAGATCCGGTCCCGGATCGGGGGCCAATATTTCATGCTGTCTTGGTAGCAGTGGCAGGCTTCTTGGCCTGCTTTCCCTTGTTCCAGCCTTGCATTGGTCTCCAAGCTGGCTTGGCTTGAGAAGTATTACCCTCTTGCTTAGAGGACGTAGCACTTTGGGCTGGTCCGTTTTTACGAAAGGGACGAAAATTGGGTCTATTTTTCGCCTTGAAAGGCCGATCCTGAGGAAGGGCGTGGCCCTTACCCCCAGTGATATCCGAGATAATCTCTTTCAAGTCAGGGCCAAACAGCGTTTTCCCCTTGAAAGGAATGTTTAGTAGCTTGTTCTTGGAAGACGGGTCAGCCGACCAAGATTTCAACCAAAGCGCTCTGCGCGCCACAATAGCAAACCCAGAATTCTTAGCCGCTAACCTAGCCAATTGCAAAGTGGCGTCTAGGGTGAAAGAATTAGCCAATTTGAGAGCATTGATTCTGTCCATAATCTCCTCATAAGGAGGAGAATCACTATCGAGCGCCTTTATCAGTTCATCAAACCAGAAACATGCGGCTGTAGTGACAGGGACAATGCATGAAATTGGTTGTAGAAGGTAACCCTGCTGAACAAACATCTTTTTAAGCAAACCTTCTAATTTTTTATCCATAGGATCTTTGAAAGCGCAACTATCCTCTATGGGTATAGTGGTGCGTTTGTTTAAAGTAGAAACCGCTCCCTCGACCTTGGGGACTGTCTGCCATAAGTCCTTTCTGGGGTCGACCATAGGAAACAATTTTTTAAATATGGGGGGAGGGACGAAAGGAATACCGGGCCTTTCCCATTCTTTATTAACAATGTCCGCCACCCGCTTGGGTATAGGAAAAGCTTCTGGGAGCTCCGGCACCTCTAGGAACTTGTCCATTTTACATAGTTTCTCTGGGATGACCAACTTTTCACAATCATCCAGAGTGGATAATACCTCCTTAAGCAGAATGCGGAGATGTTCCAACTTAAATTTAAATGCAATTACATCAGGTTCAGCCTGTTGAGAAATGTTCCCTGAATCAGTAATTTCTCCCTCAGACAAAACCTCCCTGGCCCCCTCAGATTGGGTTAGGGGCCCTTCAGAGATATTAATATCAGCGTCGTCATGCTCTTCAGTAACTAAAACAGAGCAGCCACGCTTACGCTGACAAGGGTTCATTTTGGCTAAAATGTTTTTGACAGAATTATCCATTACAGCCGTTAATTGTTGCATAGTAAGCAGTATTGGCGCGCTAGATGTACTAGGGGCCGCCTGAGTGGGCAAGACTCGTGTAGACGAAGGAGGGAATGATGCAGTACCATGCTTACTCCCCTCACTTGAGGAATCATCTTGGGCATCATTGTCATTATCACATAAATCACATTTATTTAAATGAACAGGAATTCTGGCTTCCCCACATTCAGAACACAGTCTATCTGGTAGTTCAGACATGTTAAACAGGCATAAACTTGATAATAAAGTACAAAAAACGTTTTAAAATAAAACCGTTACTGTCACTTTAAATTTTAAACTGAACACACTTTAATACTGCAATTGCGAAAAAACATGAAGGAATTGTACAAAATTCACCAAATTTTCACCACAGTGTCTTAAAGCCTTAAAAGTATTGCACACCAAATTTGGAAGCTTTAACCCTTAAAATAACGGAACCGGAGCCGTTTTAACACTTTAACCCCTTTACAGTCCCTGGTATCTGCTTTGCTGAGACCCAACCAAGCCCAAAGGGGAATACGATACCAAATGACGCCTTCAGAAAGTCTTTTCTAAGTATCAGAGCTCCTCTCACATGCGACTGCATGCCATGCCTCTCAAAAACAAGTGCGCCACACCGGCGCGAAAATGAGGCTCTGCTTATGCTTTGGGAAAGCCCCAGAGAAATAAGGTGTCTAATACAGTGCCTGCCGATATTATAATATCAATAAAACCCAGATAAAATGATTCCTCAAAGCTAAATATGTTTTAAAACTGAATCGATTTAGCCCAGAAAAGTCTACAATCTTAATAAGCCCTTGTGAAGCCCTTATTTACCATCGTAATAAACATGGCTTACCGGATCCCATAGGGAAAAATGACAGCTTCCAGCATTACATCGTCTTGTTAGAATGTGTCATACCTCAAGCAGCAAGAGACTGCACACTGTTCCCCCAACTGAAGTTAATTGCTCTCAACAGTCCTGTGTGGAACAGCCATGGATTTTAGTTACGGTGCTAAAATCATTTTCCTCATACAAACAGAAATCTTCATCTCTTTTCTGTTTCTGAGTAAATAGTACATACCAGCACTATTTTAAAATAACAAACTCTTGATTGAATAATAAAAACTACAGTTAAACACTAAAAAACTCTAAGCCATCTCCGTGGAGATGTTGCCTGTACAACGGCAAAGAGAATGACTGGGGTAGGCGGAGCCTAGGAGGGATCATGTGACCAGCTTTGCTGGGCTCTTTGCCATTTCCTGTTGGGGAAGAGAATATCCCACAAGTAAGGATGACGCCGTGGACCGGACACACCTATGTTGGAGAAATCTCTCTTATGCTTATAGCTTTTTTAATTTTTTAATTTTTTATCCTTTTGATGATTAGATTTTTTTATTATAATGAAGAAAGTGCTAATAATGGTTTTAATTTAATTTATTGATTATCCTGTTAATGGTCCTTTCTCACCTCACTCTACATTCACATAACACATATAATATAAAACACACATGTGATTCATATAAAACACTCACGATTCACATCATATATATAATGCAAATATACACATATGTGTGCAAGATGACAAATTTTTTATATTACATTTTTTTTACACATATATATACTTTTTTGTATGGAACTGATTTTTTTTGCACTTGCACTTTATTACACTTGCATTGTATTTATTTTTGCGGTATAGAATTTTTTTTGCACAAGTCACTTGAATTTTTTGCTATCTATTAGTTTTACCATTATAGTGCTATCTGTGTATAGGATTGGTTAGATTTTCAAATATAATTTCGTTGTCTCTGTTTTCCTACTTTGTACAATGACAATAAAACGAATCTAATCTAATCTAAATCTAATATATATCTTAACTAAGAGATCTATATGAAAATTTGGTTATGTGTCACAGTAGTAACTAACCTCAGGTTTTTCCTAAGTTACAACAGTGACTTAATATTGCCGCATCTATTAACTACTGAAATCTGAATGTCTGATACCAGCAAGATAAGTTACGGCTTGTAGCACTATTATTACATAAGTTAGAACATACCTCCTGTTCCTGTATGGTAACGTCTCTGTTAGTGAATCTCCAGTCAAGTTGTTAGTGACTGTAGAGAGCAGGTTAGAGATGAAGCTGCTGTTATGTTGCGTAGCCTACCGGAGCTTACCCGGCGAGTCTGATGGGAGAAAGACACTGAAGGAGAGAGGCGGCCGCAGCTGATGACGTAGGCGGCCTGTTCAGAGTCTCCAGTTGTCAGGGGGAAGGCAGGGGTAGAGTTGCGGTATGTAAGTATAAGATCGCTCTTATACTTAACTTGTTGATGATTAGGTTCAGCGGATGTCAGGAAGAGGAGGCTGAAATAGTCTTTAGTAAGGACGAAGTGAGGATTTAGTATAACCACTAGAGTAGCTGACAGCTTGAAGAAGCAAATGAAACTTCAATAATCCAGCAAGGAAATGCTGGAAGAAAGTGCCCTTTATAGGAAGGAGGAGATCTCTCTTAAAGGAACAGTGTAACAAGAGGCAGAATTGAGGTCAATCCCTTACACTAGGCAAATTTACCATAAGATATGGATTAAATATCTTTATTGGTGTGAATCTATGGGCTACTCATGGAGTAGGGTTAGGATTCCCAGGATTTTGTCTTTTCTCCAAGTAGGATTGGAGAAAGGGTTATCAGCAAGTTCCTAAAAGGGTCAGATTTCTGCTTTATCTATTTTGTTACATAAGCATCTGACAGATGTTCTAGATGTGCAATCTTTTTGTCAGGCTCTGACTAGAATCAGGCCTGTATTTAGACCAATTACTCCTCCTTGGAGTTTAAATTTAGTTCTTAGAGTCCTTCAAGGGGTTCCATTTGAACCTATGCATTCCATGGATATTAAGTTATTATCTTGGAAAGTTTTATTTTTGGTTGCTATTTCTTCTGCTCGAAGAGTTTTCGGCATTTCAATATAATTCTCCTTACCTTATTTTCCATTCGGATAAGGTGGTGTTGCGTACAATACCTGTTTTTCTTCCTAAAGTTGTTTCTAACAAGAATATTAATCAGGAGATTGTTGTTCCTTCCTTGTGTCCTAATCCTTCTTCTAAGAAGGAACGTCTGTTACATAATTTAGACGTAGTCCGTGCTTTAAAGTTCTACTCTGAGACAGGTTATTAATTTTTGTAAACTTCAGACACCTCTGCATCTTGGCTTTTCCTTTCTCTTCCTAACTTCGGTCGAATGGCTGGAGTGGGAGGGAAGGTAGGAGCTATAGATACAGCTCTGCTGTGGTGCTCTTTGCCTCCTCCTGCTGGCCAGGAGGGGTAATCCCACAAGTAAGGATGAAATCCGTAGACTCATCATGTCTAAAAAGAAACAAATTTATCAGGTAAGCATAAATTTTCTTATATTTATATATATATTTATATAAATATATATATATATGTATATATATATATATATACTGTATATGTATATATATGTATATATATATATATATATATATATATATATATATATATATACACAATATATATATATACACAATATATATATATATATATATATATATATATATATATATATATATATATATATATATCAGTGGAGGCTCCCTATTAGGACAGTAAGGGCAGCGCCCCATTAGTCTTGGGCAAAAAACAAAAATAAAATTAATTAAATGCCATTTGCCAAAATATAAAAATAAATTAAAATGCGTTGTAAAGTTATAATTTTTTTCAGAAGTTGGAGTTTAATTTAAAATAATAATTGTAATATTTTCTTTTATTCTATGCAAAGCTTTTATTATTAAATACTGCCAGATTCAGAAACTAGAATCTAAGGGGGGCGTTTGTGGAATATGCCCTGTTTTATAGCACTTTGCACAAGCTTTGTGTGCCCCTATTGGCTGTTTGTCATGTGACCAATGCACTTTTTATTCGGGCCCCTAAGCACAGACGGACTTTTAATTTTTAATTGCTTATTGGTGGATAGCATGAGTGACATGGGCTTCTATTCTCTCATTGGACTCTCATGAGGGGTGGGATTGCAGCAAGCAAAGCGTGCCTAACTGTCTCCCAGAGCCGGGTGACTGCTGCTGACAGGGAGGGCTGAGCGAGTGGAGTTGGAGCTTATTAGAACACTGTATCTGCGAGTGCAGCTTTATTATGTGACTGAGAGCTGGAGAGGGCAATCTGCAAGCAGAGGGAGAGATCGATTACACTGCAAGCCAAGGATGCAGAGAGAGAAACATTAGGAAGACAATCAGTACCATCTTGTTATCTGGCTGTGAATAGGAGCAGGTGAGGATAGATATCATATCTGCATTTTACTTGTAAAGCTGTTCTTATGCCTTCCTGGCTGCAATAAACACAGGAGAAAGAATCAGAAAGGCATCAGAACAGCTTTACAAGTAAAATGCAGATTTGATATCTATTCTCACCTGTCAGATAACAATAGATCTGCATATCCCTGCTGTTACAGAGGCATTAGATTGTGCAGCAGGGATTAGTAGCTGGTGCTCTCACAGTTAACTTGCACTGCCCCTCCTCCTGCTAACCCATGGAGCTGTGGTGACATCATCATCCCCCTGCAGTAAGTGTGAGACAAGTTGACAGTGAGAGGCAGAAGGTAAGAGCCTTATAACCAGCCAGTGACAGGATCGTTTTTACCAGGATATACAGCACAATACTCTTACACACACTGAGTGTGTGTGAGAGTATTGTGCTGTATATCATGGCAAAAATGATCCTGCTTTACTAATTAGCAACAGATAAGCAAGCAAACAAGGAAATCCTGGGGTTCTCCACTGCAGGTCACAAGACACACTTATTGTATGTGATCTGAGGTCACATAAAACTAGTGTGCATTGTGTCTGCTTTACATCTGCAGGGATCAGTGGGAAATAATGTGTGAGATTAAAGGTGCACAAAAACACATAGCAAATGTAACTGTGGGACCATTAAAAACATTGCCTTACTATTTAAACTTTCAATATTAGAGGAGCTTGACTTCAAACCTGTAGTTTTACTTTCTTTTGTCAAAACATTCCTGTAATATGTCTCCTATGTGTCCCCAAGTTTGAGATATATATTATATATATGTATGTATGTGTGTGTGTGTGTGTGTATATATATATATATATATATATATATATATATGTGTATTTGTGTGTGTATATGTATATATATATATATATATATATATATATATGTACACACACAAATAACAGAATTTATGCTTACCTGATAAATTACTTTCTCCAACGGTGTGTCCGGTCCACGGCGTCATCCATTACTTGTGGGAAATATTCTTCCCCACAGGGAAAGGCAAGGAGAGCACACAGCAAGAGCTGTCCATATAGCTCCCCCTCTGGCTCCGCCCCCCAGTCATTCGACCGACGGTTAGGAGAAAAAGGAGAAACTATAGGGTGCCGTGGTGACTGTAGTGTACAAAGAAAAAAATTTTCAACCTGATTAGGAAACCAGGGCGGGCCGTGGACCGGACACACCGTTGGAGAAAGTAATTTATCAGGTAAGCATAAATTCTGTTTTCTCCAACATTGGTGTGTCCGGTCCACGGCGTCATCCATTACTTGTGGGAACCAATACCAAAGCTTTAGGACACGGATGAAGGGAGGGAGCAAATCAGGTTACCTAAATGGAAGGCACCACGGCTTGCAAAACCTTTCTCCCAAAAAAAGCCTACGAAGAAGCATAAGTATCAAATTTGTAGAATTTGTCAAAAGTGTGCAGAGAGGACCGAGTCGCTGCCTTACATATCTGATCAACAGAAGCCTCGTTCTTGTAGGCCCAAGTGGAAGCCACAGCCCTAGTAGAGTGAGCTGTGATTCGGTCAGGAGGTTGCCGTCCGGCAGTCTCATAAGCCAATCGGATAATGCTTTTCAGCCAGAAAGAGAGAGAGGTAGCAGTAGCTTTTTGACCTCTCCTCTTACCAGAGTAAACGACAAACAAAGATGAGGTTTGTCTAAAATCTTTTGTTGCTTCTAAGTAGAACTTTAAAGCACGAACAACATCTAAATTGTGTAATAAACGTTCATTCTTTGAAACTGGATTCGGACACAGAGAAGGAACAACTATTTCCTGGTTAATATTCTTGTTGGAAACAACTTTTGGAAGAAAACCAGGCTTAGTACGCAAAACAACCTTATCTGAATGGAAAACCAGATAGGGTGGATTACATTGCAAAGCAGATAATTCAGAAACTCTTCTAGCAGAAGAAATAGCAACCAAAAACAGAACTTTCCAAGATAATAACTTAATATCTATGGAATGTAAAGGTTCAAACGGAACCCCTTGAAGAACTGAAAGAACTAAATTTAAACTCCAAGGAGGAGTCATGGGTCTGTAAACAGGCTTGATTCTAACCAAAGCCTGAACAAAAGCTTGTACATCTGGCACAGCTGCCAGTCGTTTGTGTAACAAGACAGATAAAGCAGAAATCTGTCCTTTTAGAGAACTAGCTGACAACCCTTTATCCAAACCTTCTTGGAGAAAGGAGAGAATCTTTGGAATTTTAATCTTACTCCAGGAGAATCCCTTGGATTCACACCAGCAGATATATTTTTTCCATATTTTATGGTAAATCTTTCTAGTCACAGGTTTTCTGGCTTGGACCAGAGTATCCATCACAGAATTCGAAAACCCACGCTTGGATAAAATCAAGCGTTCAATTTCCAAGCAGTCAGCTGCAGAGAAACTAGATTTGGATGTTCGAATGGACCTTGTACTAGAAGATCCTGTCTCAAAGGTAGCTTCCATGGTGGAGCCGATGACATATTCACCAGGTCTGCATACCAAGTCCTGCGTGGCCACGCAGGAGCTATCAGAATCACCGAGGCCTTCTCCTGTTTGATCCTGGCTATGAGCCTGGGAAGGAGAGGAAACGGTGGAAACACATACGCTAGGTTGAACGACCAAGGCGCCACTAATGCATCCACTAGAGTCGCCTTGGGATCCCTGGATCTGGACCCGTAGCAAGGAATCTTAAAGTTCTGACGGGACGCCATTAGATCCATGTCTGGAATGCCCCATAATTGGGTTAACTGAGCAAAGACCTCCGGGTGGAGTTCCCACTCCCCCGGATGGAAAGTCTGACGACTCAAATAGTTCGCCTCCCAGTTGTCTACTCCTGGGATGTGAATAGCAGATAGATGGCAGGAGTGATTCTCTGCCCATTGGATAATCTTGGTTACTTCCTTCATCGCTAGGGAACTCTTTGTTCCCCCCTGATGATTGATGTACGCAACAGTCGTTATGTTGTCCGACTGAAATCTTATGAACCTGGCTTCCGCTAGCTGAGGCCAAGCCAGGAGCGCATAGAATATTGCTCTTAGTTCCAAAATGTTTATCGGGAGAAGCGACTCTTCCCGAGACCATAGGCCCTGAGCTTTCAGGGAGTCCCAGACCGCGCCCCACCCCAAGAGGCTGGCGTCGGTCGTGACGATGACCCACTCCGGTCTGCGGAAACTCATTCCCTGAGACAGGTGATCCTGGGTCAACCACCAGAGAAGTGAGTCCCTGGTTACCTGGTCTACTTGAATTTGGGGAGACAAGTTTGTATAGTCCCCATTCCTCTGATTGAGCATGCACAGCTGTAATGGTCTTAGATGAATTCGAGCAAAAGGAACCACGTCCATTGCTGCGACCATTAGTCCTATTACTTCCATGCACTGAGCTATGGAGGGTTGAGGAATAGAATGAAGAACTCGACAAACGTTTAGAAGCTTTAGCTTTCTGACTTCTGTCAGGAAGATCTTCATTTCCACAGAATCTATTATTGTTCCCAGAAAAGGAACCCTTGTGGACGGTGACAGTGAACTCTTTTCTATGTTCACCTTCCACCCGTGAGATCTGAGAAAAGCCAACACAATGTCTGTGTGGGCCCTTGCTTTGGAAAGAGACGACGCTTGGATTAGGATGTCGTCTAGATAAGGTGCTACAGCGATGCCCCTCGGCCTTAGGACCGCTAGAAGGGACCCTAGCACCTTTGTGAAAATTCTGGGAGCGGTGGCTAAACCAAATGGAAGAGCCACGAACTGGTAATGTTTGTCCAGAAAGGCGAACCTCAGGAACTGATGATGAGTTTTGTGGATTGGAATATGCAGATACGCATCCTTTAGATCCACGGTAGTCAAATATTGACCCTGCTGGATTGTCGGCAAGATTGTCCGAATGGTTTCCATTTTGAAGGATGGAACACTGAGGAACTTGTTTAATATCTTTAAATCCAGAATTGGCCTGAAAGTTCCCTCTTTTTTGGGAACCACAAACAGGTTTGAGTAAAAACCTAGACCTTGTTCCCCGGAGGGGACTGGGTTTATCACTCCCATTTTTGATAGGTCTCTTACACAATGTAAGAATGCCTGTTTCCTTATCTGGTCTGAAGATAAGCGAGACAGGTGGAACCTTCCCCTTGGAGGAAGTCCCTTGAACTCTAGCAGGTATCCCTTGGAGACTATCTCTAGTGCCCAGGGATCCAGAACATCTCTTGCCCAAGCCTGAGCGAAGAGAGATAGTCTGCCCCCTACCAGATCCGGTGCCGGATCGGGGCTACCCCTTCATGCTGTCTTGGTAGCAGCAGCAGGTTTCTTGGTCTGTTTACCCTTGTTCCAGCCTTGCATGGGCTTCCAAGTGGGTTTGGGCTGGGCCGCGTTACCTTCTTGTCTAGCGGCAGTGGAGTTATTAGCCGGTCTGTTCCTGAAATTGCGAAAGGAACGAAAATTAGACTTGTTCTTACCCTTAAAAGGCCTATCCTGTGGGAGGGCATGGCCCTTACCCCCAGTGATGTCTGAAATAATTTCCTTCAATTCCGGCCCAAAAAGGGTCTTACCCTTGAAAGGAATATTAAGTAACTTAGTCTTGGACGACACATCTGCCGACCAGGATTTCAGCCAAAGCGCCCTCCGCGCTACTATAGCAAAACCTGAGTTTTTCGCCGCCAATTTCGTTATTTGAAAGGCGGCATCCAATATAAAGGAATTAGCTAATTTTAATGCGTGAATTCTGTCTATGACTTCTTCATAGGAAGTCTCTTTCTGGAGCGACCTTTCTAGTTCCTCAAACCAAAAGGACGCCGCTGAAGTGACAGTAATAACACACATAGCTGGTTGAAGGATGAACCCTTGCTGAACAAAAATCTTTTTAAGCAATCCTTCCAATTTTTTATCCATAGGATCTTTGAAAGCGCAGCTGTCCTCTATAGGAATAGTGGTGCGCTTCGCTAGTGTTGAAACAGCTCCCTCAACCTTCGGGACCGTCTGCCATGCGTCCCTTCTAGGGTCTACTATGGGAAACATTTTCTTAAATATAGGAGGTGGGGCAAAGGGTACACCTGGCTTCTCCCACTCCTTTTCCACTATGTTCGCTACCCTTTTGGGTATTGGAAAAGCGTCGTCGTGCACTGGGACCTCTAAAAATTTGTCCAATTTGCACAACTTCTCTGGTACTACCATAGAATCACAGTCATCCAGAGTAGCTAATACCTCCTTTAGCAAAGCGCGGAGATGTTCTAGCTTAAACTTAAATGCTACTATATCAGGTTCTGCCTGTTGAGAAATTTTTCCTGAGTCTGAAATTTCACCCTCAGACAGCCCTTCCCTCACAGCCAATTCCGATTGATGTGAGGGTAAAATAGATAAAGCATCGTCAGCGTCTGATTGTTCATCCCTTTTATCTGTATTTAAAGCTGAACAATCACGCTTTCTCTGAAATGCTGGCAGTTTGGATAAAAGATTTGCTATAGAATTATCCACTACTGCTGTTAATTGTTGCATAGAAATAAGCACTGGCGCGCTAGGTGTCGCCTGCGCGGGCAAAGCTGGTGTAGACACAGAAGGAGAAGATGTAGAACTATCCCCACTACCTTCATTAGCTAAATCATCTTGGGCAACATTATGAAATGTAACAAGAGCTGTCCTCATTTTGTTTGGACGCTATGGCACAATTATCACAAACACTCGAAGGGGGAACCACATTTGTCTCTACACACACAGAACATAGGTTATCTGATGGCACAGACATGTTAAACAGATTTAGGCAGGCAAACAATGCAATAAAAACGATTTTAAACAAAAACGTTACTGTCTCTTTAAATAATAAAATGACACACTTTATTTCTGAATGTTCAAAAAACTATGAAGGCAATATCCGATTTTTCTGAAATTTGGACCCCAGTGTCTTAATGCTTAGAAAGTATTGCACAGCAAATATGGAGACTCTAGCTCTTACAACAAGCAAACCGGAGCTAATTGTTGGATTTAACCGTTTTTATACACCACAATCCCTGCTTACAGCATTGCTGCAGCTTTTACCTTTCTTAGGGGTCAATCATCCACAGAAAGAAGCCTTCTGGAGTCACTTTCTGAGCCACAGGACCCTCTCACATGGAACTGCATGCACTGCCTTGAAATTAACTGAAGTGCCAAAATGAGGCCTCCTCCCTCAGTACACTAGAGTAAAGGGGCCTTCCTGACTAGATTTAGGTGTCTAAAGCAAGCCAGATAAAAAAAAAAAACGTCCCCAAGTGTATATGAGCTTATAAAACATTTCAATTGCCATCATTTTGTAATAAAAAACAATCGATTTGGCCCCTGACAGTGTCTACCAGCATAAAAATCAAAAAGGGGAAGCCTGTTATCTTTTTTGCTGAGGTGAAAGAAAAATGGCTTACCGTTTTCCCTGAGGGGAAAAATGACTGTCATCTAGCATTAGCCTGTGTTGTTAGAAGGAGACTAGTCATACCTGAAGCAGATAAGTCTGCAAACTGTTACCCCCAACTGAAGTTCTCTGGTTTCAACAGTCCTGCGTGGTAACAGAAATGGATTTTAGTTACTTGTGCTAAAATCATAGCCCTCTTAAACAGAAATCTTCATCACTTTTCTGTTGTAGAGTAAATAGTACAAGCCAGCACTATTTTAAAATAACAAACTCTTGATAGAAGAATAAAAAACTACAACTAACACCACAAACTCCTCACCATCCCCGTGGAGATGCTACTTGTTCAGAGCGGCAAGGAGAATGACTGGGGGGCGGAGCCAGAGGGGGAGCTATATGGACAGCTCTTGCTGTGTGCTCTCCTTGCCTTTCCCTGTGGGGGAGAATATTTCCCACAAGTAATGGATGACGCCGTGGACCGGACACACCAATGTTGGAGAAATATATATTTATTAGTGATATGGGAGGAACCATCTGAGGCAGGGCTTTATATGAAGGGGTGAGGTCTAGCGCCTCACCATATTTAAAATTCCCCAGCCACCACTGATACATACATACAAATATATATATATACCATCCAAAGAAAAGCCACTTACTGGACTTGTAAAATAAAATTTAACATTTATTGAGCCAATATAAAAGGCATAATGTTTCGGTGCTCTTCCAGCACCTTTGTCAAATGCCAAACATGATCCACAAAATATAAACCTAAAAACAATTGCACCCTAGCAGTTGATATACTTGTGGGATCAAATGAATATGTATGGAGAGAGAGATATATGTATATGTATGGAGAGAGAAATATATGTATATGTATGGAGAGAGAGATATATGTATATGTATGGAGAGAGAGATGTATATATTGAATATACAGATATATGTATATGTGTGTTTTTGTAGGTAATCTTCTCTGATGAGTATAGTTTTCAGCTTTGCACAACACCTGGCCGTCTAATGGTTAGATGAAGACCTGGAGAGGCCTACAAGCCACAGTGTCTTGCACCCACTGTGAAATTTGGTGGAGAATCGTTGATGATCTGGGGGTGCTTCAGCAAGGCTGGAATCCAACAGATCTATCTTTGTGAATGATGCATGAATCAAGCTACATACAAGGTTATCCTTGAAGAAAACTTGCTTTCTTCTGCTCTGACAATGTTCCCCAACTCTAAAGATTTTTTTTTTTCCAGCAGGACAATGCTCCATGCCACACAGCCAGGTCAATCAAGGTGTGAATGGAGGACCATCAGATCAAAACCCTGTCATGGCCAGCTCAATCTCCAGACCTGAACCCCATTGAAAACATCTGGAATGTGATCAAGAGAAAAATGAAAGGTCACAAACCATCAAAGCCGAGCTGCTTGAAGTTTTGCTCCAGGAGTGACATAAAGCCACTAAGCAGCAATGTGAAAGAATGGTGGAGAGTATGCCAATATGTATGAAAGCTATGATGGAAAATGAGGGTTATTCCACCAAATTTTGATTTCGGAACTCTAGCTTAGTTAAAACATTAGTATTGTGTTGTTTAAAAATGAATATGAACTAGTTTTCTTTGCAGTATTCGATGACTGAAAACACTGCATCTTTTTTTTTATATTGACCAGTAGTAATTTTCTGCAAATAAATGCTCTAAATGATGATATTGTTATTTGGAATTTGGGAGAAATGTTGTCTGTAGTTAATAAAAAAAATAAACGTTCATTTTACAATCAAACACAGACCTATAAATAGTAAGACCAGAGAAACTGATAATTTTGCAGTGGTCCCCTAATTTTTTCCAGGGCTTTATGTATGTATGTGTATGTATATATATATATATATATATATATAAAGATATATTTATCTATATAAAAATAACAGTGAAGAACATAGGTATTCCAAGTATTCTTAACACTGGCTTTAGCACGGTTGTACTAGAGCGGTGTGAAATTGGCACCCCATGTAATTAAATTGTGAATACAAATATACCATTATCTAGTGCCACGTTTGTGCTTATTTGTGCCACAAAAATGAACGTTAGTGCCAGTCTCATTTCAGAGATATTGCACATTACATTTTAGCTCATGTGAGCTCAATCTTCACCCACTTTCTACCCCATGTAATTAAATTGTAAAAAACAATATGCCATTCGTTAGTGCTGCGTTTGTGCTGATTTGTGCCAGTTTCGTTTCTGAGATATTGCATTGCATCTTTTTCTGTACACATCCATGTCTTTAATATTTTTCCAACAGAAGAAAAACAATTTTTTTCTCAAATCAGCACAAATACCACAAACAAAAGGTATATTTTAATCAGACTATACATACATAGACACTCATTTATTGATATATCGTCGATTTTAGTCAACTCTCACTTTATGTAACGCCAATCAGATTACACTTGTCATATATCTCTGATCCTTAATCGTAAGCATTAGATCTATTATATTCCCAACTACAACGAAACACGATCCCACTGTGGACTTTTAGACCGGATGGTAAACAGAGGATTGACAATTTCCCATCCGGCAGCCAACCGGAAGTTTGCGTCACACCTACTTCCGGTTTTATGAAACTATCCATTTCCGGTTTGGCGTAATCACATATCCCCGATCAAACTGTTAGGTCTCTAAGAGATACTGTCTCATATCTATACAACTATTTGGGAATAATTTCAACAATAGAAGTTTGGGCAAATGAGACACAATTAATCAGCCATGATTGTTATTTACCGGTACTACATATCCGGTTCAAAGGGTCAGTATATCCGGTACACCACTTCCGGTGACACCAGGTATGTTTTTTGGCGCCAAAGACAAGTTACTCTGATTGGCCACATAAAGGTATAAAGGGACTTACTCACCTAACCATATACTAGTCTTCAGAAAGGCCCTATTAGTGGGCCAAAACGCGTTGGCAATATATGGTGAGCTACATTCCAATTATATGTTATATATTTTTTTTTTTGATTCAATAGTTTTTATTGTTTTTTTTGTTTCAAAACAATACATCCGAAAAAAAAAATTACATTCAACATTTGAAACACTGTATAATTGCAAATTCAATAATTATTAATCAATGGCTTATTTGTGAAAGACTGTTATACAGCATGAAAAGAGAATAGTATAGAAAAACATACGATTCATAGAGAATACAATCAATCTTTGGTTGTTGATAAGCTGTCCGATAATAGTGTCCCTTATATAAGGGGCAGTGGGGGAAGGAGGGGGGGAAGGAAGGAGAGGGATATGGGGGGCGGGAAAGGTAGAGTGCCAGAGGGGTTTGTAAAGATTTCAGGAGTTTAGGGACAATTCTAGTCTATCCCTATTTTATGCTTTAGGCTTCTCTGTCCTCGTTTAGGTTATGGAGGCCTTGTTCCCAGATAAAGAACATGTCATTAAAAAAGTCTCGTTTTCCCACATAGTAGAAATGTTGTTTTTCTAGTTTCAGTATGTGTCCTACTTCTGCTACCCACTGTGTGTGTATTGGAATGTTTTGCGTCTTCCACATTCTAGGTATCAGTCTCTTTGCACATGCTAACATCAATTTGAGAAGTTTCGTGCGATATATGCAGTGTATTGGTGGGATCATATTGAGCAATACAAGTCTAGGGTTAAAGGTGATTTCCAGGCCTAAAATTTTATTAGTACAACTTTCTATGTTTTGCCAGAATTCCGATAAGAGGGGGCAACCCCACCAAATGTGGGTCATTGTCCCCAGTTCTCCGCAACGCCTCCAACAGGTTGATGAAGCAGTAGGGTAAATATATCTGAGGCGCTGGGGCGTTAAATACCACCGGGTAAGTATTTTGTAATTCAGTTCAGATATGAACAGAGAAGTTGAGGCAGAGTGTGTCATTGTGAAGCTATTTATATGTTATATATTTTAAACAGTATTATGCTATGTCACTGTTTTTTGTTCACAGGTTTTGAGGATTTTTACTTCTATTTTTTTGGATGCTTTTAATTCAAGATTGGATTAACTACTGACGTATATCCTGTATTTTTCTTATTTTTTATTGTTAACCCATCCCCATATTTTCACTAATTTTTTTCACTAGTTTTTGGACACACTAGTTGTTGACATTTTTTGATACATTTTTGGATTAATTTTTACATTGTGGATTTTTTCATCCTTTCCGGCACCCACTTTTTGGACATTATAGGAGATCTGTCACAGCATTTGATGAACTTTTTGATTAGATATTAACTTACGCTTTTTTTTTGCTATTTGACTGTATTTTATCCACTTGTTTTTTTATCCACTTGCTATCTACTTTTTTTACACTATTATTGCACTGATTACTGATTTTGTAATTTATTATTCTTAGAGTACATATTGTCAGCGCACCACACGCTATATCTTTATCCGTTGTACCTACATTTTGTGTTCTTGAACTTACAGTCATGGATCCATGCATTTATATGTAATTTTATATGTAATTTTGTTATTACCAATCATAACTCGTTACTTATGTATTAAGTGTTATTAAATACTTTTTAATAGTTATAGGTTAAATTTGACTGTTATCAGACCTTGCCTTTGGTTAGGCGCTCCTTCAACCCTCTCTTTTTTCTATATACTTTCTCTGTATTGTGGGTAGCTGGGGACCCATTCTGTTAAGGAGCCACAGGTCGTTCTCTCCAAGCGCTGTAGGATAATACTTATCTATGTATGTATGTATGTATGTATGTATGTATGTATGTATGTATATATATATATATATATATAAAAAGATATATTTATCTATATAAAAATAACAGTGAAGAACATAGGTATTCCAAGTATTCTTAACGCTGGCTTTAGCACGGTTGTACTAGAGCTGTGTGAAATTGGCACCCCATGTAATTAAATTGTGAATACAAATATACCATTATCTAGTGCCACGTTTGTGCTTATTTGTGCCACAAAAATGAACGTTAGTGCCAGTCTCATTTCAGAGATATTGCACATTACATTTTAGCTCATGTGAGCTCAATCTTCACCCACTTTCTACCCCATGTAATTAAATTGTAAAAAATAATATGCCATTCGTTAGTGCTGCGTTTGTGCTGATTTGTGCCAGTTTCGTTTCTGAGATATTGCATTGCATCTTTTTCTGTACACATCCATGTCTTTAATAATTTTCCAACAGAAGAAAAACAATTTTTTTCTCAAATCAGCACAAATACCACAAACAAAAGGTATATTTTTTCATGATTTAATTACATGGGGTAGAAAGTGGGTGGAGATGAGGTCACATGGGCTAAAATATAATGTGTAGTATCTCAAAAACGAAACTAGCACAAATGTTTGTTTTTGCAGCAAAAATCAGCACAAACAAACAGTGTATTTATTTATTTTTATGATTTAATTACTTGGGGTGGAAAGTGGGAGGAGAAGTCACATGGGATACAATATAAAGTGCAATATCTCTGAAATGAAAAAGGCACAAATGTTCATTTTTGCAGCACAAACGTATCACACTAACGAATGGTATATATATTTTCATGATTTCATTAAATAAGGTTGAAAGTGGGCTGAGATGAGGTCACATGAGCTGAAAAATAAAGTGCAATATCTCAGTAACTAAACCATTTGTGCAGCACAAATCAGCACAAACGTAGCACTAACGAATGGTAGATTTGTATACATGGGGTGGAAAGTGGGCGGAGATTGAGGTCACATGAGCTAAAATATAATGTGCAATATCTCTGAAATGAAACCAGCACTAACGTTCATTTTTGCAGCACAAATCAGCACAAATGTAGCACTAACAAATAGTATATTTGTTTTCACAATTTAATTACATTGGGTTCCAACTTCACACAGCTTTGCACCTTTGGGTTAGAGCTTGAGCGAAAGACAAAAAAGGCTTTTTCAGCATGCCCCATAGAAGTCTATGGAAACCTCCAGATGTTAGCGATTGAGTGATAACGTTTTACTTTCAACTTGTAATACCAGAGTAAACATAGGAGCGCTAAAACAATCATTGTTGCCATATAGTGATCAAGTCTTGTGGATGCTCCTGAACCTACCTCAGGATTTTCTCATGGAAGGAAGCCAAGTTTCAAGAATGAGAAATAATTTTATTTGAAAACAAAAGTAACTGAGAAAGTTTTTTTTTTTTACATTGTGCCTCAATCATGAAAGTTTCATTTTGACTTCCATGTGCTTTAAACAGGTTTGTTTCACATTGCAGAATATACTCACCATCTGCACAATCTGGGCCTATATATCCCTCGAAGCAGCTACAGTTAATACCATCTTCAGTTAACCAACCGTTTTGTCCTTCACACAAGGTTTTATCTGCAAGGAGTCAATGAAAATTAGGACTACTGTTAAATGACACAGAAATATATGTTTTCTGTTACACCCACTGAAATAAGAAATAAGCATCAAAATAAATACAATATGCAACTCTTAGAATTATTTACTCCAAAGAAAAATTTTGACCTAAACTAGAATATAAAAATGCTAGGCTGATTCTATAGATTTGATAGTTTTAGCATCAAACTATGAGAAGATACAGTATTTGCAGAAATAAAAATGTAACATCTTCATAGTTCCTCCAAATGTACCCTCAGCGTCCTCTACAGGCTCCAGAATTAAAGCTGCAAGATCCAAACATAAGAACAGAAAAGCATTTCTTGTCCCAAGAAAGGAGCATGTTGAGTATCAATGAGCCATATTGGAGGTGGTGGGGGCAGCTCAAGGCTAATGATATTCAAGAGTGAGTTGGAAATTCAATAGAAAAGCCGGTGAGAGTCCACTATTATTACTCCTGGGAATTACTCTTCCCTACCACTTGGAGGAGGCAAAGATTCACAAACCCCAAGAACTCTATAAAACCCCTCCCACCTCACCAGTTCCTTGTCTCTGCTAGAGGTGGTTGAAGAATGAAGATGTGCATTTGGTTCTTCAGAGAGAGAGGTTCTCAGATCAAGTTGAAGTCTGTTTCATCTCAGTACAGTTGCTTGGCGGAGGGATTTATTTGGAGTATTGTAAGTGACATATACAGTATCTCACAAAAGTGAGTACACCCCTCACATTTTTAAATATATTTTATTTTATATTTTCATGTGACAACGCTGAAGAAATGACACTTTGCTACAATGTAAAGTAGTGAGTGTACAGCCTGTATAACAGTGTAAATTTGCTGTCCCCTCAAGATAACTCAACACTCAGCCATTAATGTCTAAACTGTTGGCAACAAAAGTGAATACACCAATAAGTGGAAATGTCCAAATTGGGCCCAAAGTGTCAATATTTTGTGTGGCCACCATTATTTTCTAGCACTGCCTTAACCCTCTTGGTCATGGAGTTCACCAGAGCTTCACAGGTTGTCATTGGAGTCCTCTTCCACTCCTCCATGACAACAGCATGGAGCTGGTGGATGTTAGAGACCTTGCACTCCCCTACCTTCCGTTTGAGGATGCCCCACAGATGCTCAATAGGGTTTACGTCTGGAGACATGCTTGGCCGGTACATCAACTTTACCCTCAGCTTCTTTAGCAAGGTAGTGGTCGTCTTGGAGGTGTGTTTGGAGTCATTATCATGTTGGAATACTGCCCTGCGGCCCAGTCTCTGAAGGGAGGGGATCATGCTCTGCTTCAGTATGTCACAGTACATGTTGGCATTCATGGTTCTCTCAATGAACTGTAGCTTCCCTGTGCCGGCAACACTCATGCAGGCCCAGACCATGACACTCCCACCACCATGCTTGACTATAGGCAAGACACACTTGTCTTTGTACTCCTCGCCTGGTTGCCGCCACACACGCTTGACACCATCTGAACCAAATAAGGTTATCTTGGTCTCATCGGACCACAAGACATGGTTCCAGTAATCCATGTCCTTAGTCTGCTTGTCTTCAGCAAACTGTTTGCAGGCTTTCTTATGCATCATCTTTAGAAGAGGCTTCCTTCTGGGACGACAACCTCTGGATATGACGCTGAGCACGTGCACTTAAAGGGACACTAAACCCAAAAAAAAAATTATTTCGTGATTCAGATAGAGCATGCAATTTTAAGCAACTTTCTAATTTACTCCTATTATCAATTTTTCTTTGTTTTCTTGCTATCTTTATTTGAAAAAGAAGGCATCTAAGCTATTTTTTTTATTCAGAACCCTGGACAGCACTTGTTTATTGGTGGGTGAATTTATCCACCAATGAGCAAGAGCAACCCAGGTTGTTCACCAAAAATGGGCCGGCATCTAAACTTACATTCTTGCTTTTCAAATAAAGATACCAAGAGAATGAAGAAAAATTGATAATAGGAGTAAATAAGAAAGTTGCTTAAAATTGCATGCTCTATCTGAATCACAAAAGAAAAAATTTGGATTCAGTGTCCCTTTAACTTCTTTGGTCGACCATGGCGAGGCCTGCTCTGAGTGGAACCTGTCCTGTGAAACCGCTGTATGGTCTTGCCCACCGTGCTGCAGCTCAGTTCCAGGGTCTTGGCAATCTTCTTATAGCCTAGGCCATCTTTATGTAGAGCAACAATTATTTTTTCAGATCCTCAGAGAGTTCTTTGCCATGAGGTGCCATTTTGAACTTCCAGTGACTAGTATGAGAGAGTGTGAGAGTGATAACGCCAAATTTAACACACCTGCTCCCCATTCACACCTTAGACCTTGTAACACTAACGAGTCACATGACACCGGGGAGGGAAATAACTAAATGGGTCCAATTTGGACATTTCTACTTAGGGGTGTACTCACTTTTGTTGCCAACGGTTTAGACATTAATGGCTGTGTGTTGAGTTATTTTGAGGGGACAACAAATTGACACTGTTATACAGGCTATACACTCACTATTTTACATTGTAGCAAAGTGTCATTTCTTCAGTGTTGTCACATGAAAAGATATAATAAAATATTTACAAAAATGTGAGGGGTGTACTCATTTTTGTGAGATACTGTATATTTCACCAGTGGGTATTTAGTCACAAGCCTTGCCATGGGGGTCACAGGGACTTGTCCTTTGCCTATGCCTGTTGGTTTGTCAATATACTCATATTCCAGTTCCTCTGCTGCTATGTTTTTAGCACTGGTCTTGTTTTCCTACTGGTTTCCTCCATTAGCAGAGTACCTTTGGGTAAGTACTATGTTTTAAATTATTTTGCACTCTATAAGCCATCTAGGGTTTCACTATATATATATTGTAATATATGTGCATAGCCTTGGGAGTTATATATATATATAATTTGATATTTACCCTTTAAAAATGTTAATATGCTTATTTTTAACCATGTCATTTTTTCATGTGCATACATTTTTTGACACTTCTGTGTTTTCACATGGATATTTTGACACACGCTAGTATTACACAAGCATTTTTTTTTTTTACGCAAGCCGGTCTTCGGGTTTGTACTTTTTGGCTCCCTTTTCTATTATATATGGCATAAGTTTGACGCGCGCCTCACTTTACAAGTGTGCTGTTTGGATCCAAAATGTACTTGTCGTTTATTAGTGATTTTTCAAATTGTAAGTTTTTTAAGAGTTTCTTTCATAGGGAGTAAGTGTCTCCCTTTCTTTGAGAGCTTTTTTAATTGGGATATTATCATTTAACTTTATGTTTTCTGCATTTAACTTTATTATTAGTTTTTCTGCAGTTATGGAGCCTTGTTATTCTGTCCCTAATTCTTCCTTTGAAGCTGGGTTATTTGAACATTTTACTACCAGTGTTAAATGTTTAAATTATTATTTGCTAAGGTATTTCCTTCAGCAATCTTATGCAATAAATGTATTGATGTTTTAATGCATTCTGACCACTACTACTGCTGTTCTTGCTTCAGAGGGTATTATTGCTCCTTCTGTTTGCTCCTTACAGGAGGAATATACTACTTTTTCTTCTGGAATTAAGAATTTTATTTGAAAAACAGTACTTACAGTAAATGTTGGTGGCCATGCCTCTTTCAACTAAGTGTACAAAGGTCAGATCAGAATTTACTTTCTACTAGTTTTTAGCCTGCTAGGGTAATGTTTCTAGTTATGAGGTTGCTGTGTCCTAAGAGGGGGTGGTTTTCTCTGTTGAGCAGAGTCTTTCTCTGATATTTTTTCTGAAACATACTTTTATTCACTTTATGTTGAGCATATTCATTCTATTTTCAAGGGAATTTTGGCTTACTTACTTTAGAGGTTAATGTCCCTAAAGTATATGGGGCTATAACATTTAAACTGTTGTACTGTTTGTTAAACCCTTGGGTAAATCCCTTAATGTGTTTCTTGTCCCTATTGCAGTTTCTCAGATTATACACAAAAATTGTACTATGCCAGGTATACCTTTTATTCCTTCTGCAATGTTTAAGGCCTCGATTTATTAATACTTCAACTGATAATACGCTTGAATTTTGCGTCAAATTAGACGCAAAGTTGATCCGCCGTATTTAAGAAAGCTTCAACATCGTCAAATGTTGCAATGTTCAACGTAATATACACTCCAGTGAGATCAATCCGACGCATATCGATACTCGCAGTCTTCGAGCGGAATACTGATGATCCGCTTTCATATTCCCCTCAATTGTAGTGTAATACTCATGATCCAACTTCACATTCGACTCTATTTGAACCTCTTGCAAATTTATAAAAAATTAAACTGGTACGCTTGCGTCTATTCCGACGCAGCGTACCTATCATTCAAACCGCCACCTCTGAGGCCGTGAATGCCATAGGAATCAATGGGAGTCTGAAACGTTTTGCTCTAATGCTTTTTGTCTTCACAGACATTTAACAATGGACATACTGAATAATTTAAATTAGCGCAACTTTTTTGTCAGTAAAGGACGATATTATTGAACTATCAGAATCATGAAGTATAATAAAAATTATTCATGTCTCTTTTATCTTTTATGATAAAAAATATATTAACATGGTTAACTTCTGTTCTCATGGTGCAGTAATAAGTCTGTGTAAGGCATATCCTGATTCCTAGTATAATAAAAAATAAAATATATATATAAAATCTCTATACTTTAATAGTAATTTCGAACGCCAAAGTAATTACTTTAATTGCAGCAATCAATATGGTGCTTCTACCTGCATTTCCAGCTGATGAACCTGTCATTATTGTCTATATAAAGGGATGTTACTTGCATTATAAAAGGGAGTATCTAACAACACAGAAAGGTTGGTGTATGCATTTTGGTTTGTGAGATGGAGATGATAAATGATTTTGCATTTGCGATCCAAAAACAACGCAGGAGAAGGAGGTTGTTGTACCTGGCTGACCATCAGGAAAGACGCAGAAGAGTACCCAGGTTATTCTTACCCAGGATAGGCCTGCATGCCCTGAGTGATAAGGAGGCTAGCCGCAGATTCAGGTTAAATAGGGTTTCAATAGAGAGGCTCTACCTGGAAATAAAAGACTCCCTGGAACTGCTAACAGCAAGGACAAGGGCAATCCCTGGTATGCTAAAACTGCTGTCTGTCCTCTATTTCCTGGCAACAGGATTATTTCAAGCAGTAACCAGTCTAGCTGTTGGAACGAGTCAGGCTACTTTCTCCAGGCATTTAACAGTTGTTCTAAATGCCTTGCACCAAAGGCTAGTGCATCATGTGCATTTTCCCCTAACACCAGAGGATTGGCATTGTGTCAAGGTACAGTTCTACCTGATTGCTAGGATGCCGAACATATTGGGTGCAATTGATTGCACCCATATATCAGTGCGGCCTTCCAAGGGAACAGATGAGCCATATTGTGACCGTAAGCAGAATCACTCTTTGAATATACAGGTGATCTGTGATGCCAAGTTAAGGATTATGAGCATCCGGTCCGGATTCCCAGGATCTACCTATGATTAATTTTTCCTAAAGAATTCGGCCATCTATGACCGCTTTCAGGATGGACAAATGCCAGAGGGAATTTTACTAGGTAAATGTCTATTACAATTATTCATATATGTATATTATAATATTATTTCATTCATATTGCTAAAATATATTGTCTATTTCTTGCACGCAGGAGATTCAGCCTATTCATGTCTCCCATGGCTTTTCACACCTGCAATTAATCCCACAACTCATGAGCAAGTGCGCTATAATGAGGCTCACATATCTACTAGATGTGTAATAGAGCGCACATTTGGGGTTTTGAAGAGCCGATTCAGATGTCTAGATAGCTCCAGTGGAGTACTTTAATACGCACCCAAAATAGTGTCACAGATTTTTCTTATATGTTGCACGCTTCACAATAGCCTTAACCATGCCAGATGTAGATATATCTAACTTGGATGTTGAGTATGATGATAATGTTACACCCTTAGAGCAAATTGATGCTAGAGGAGTGCAAGCCAGATCAGATCATGCATTTATACATGCAGTATTTGGCCACTAATCGTGTAAATATATTGTACATATGTTCATTTATTTCATCATATATTTATTTATTTCATTCATCCAAAAAAAGTTTATTTTGGATGTCTTACTATTATTTACATTTTGAAAAAATATGTTTGATAATATTTATTAAAATAAATGTTCTTTATTTCACACTTGACTCTTTTTTATTCTAAATTTTGTATTTGATAGTCAATAGATTATAAATGATATTTCATTTGATCATAGGGCTCTCAGAAGATGCTTAGATACAAGGTAATGACAGTTAAAAAGTCTATTACAGAGGGGCGGAGCCGGCCGTTGATCAACATGGCCGCTGAAACGTAGTGCTCCGTGGTTGCAGAGCTTAATGATTACCACCATGAGAGATCCTAGCATGATTCTAGCCCCTGGATAATACTAACCTACAGCAGAAAGCCTGAGCTTTACACTGATGGGCGTAGGTCCTAAGAAAACCATCCTTTGACCAAGATATCTACACCGAAGACGCTAGAACGCAACAAATCCACATGGCCGCCTTTCTCCTACTTAGCCAGCTCAACAACATCTACATTAGGTTGCACATATGGCGGAGTGCAGCATTTGGATCTCACAAGAGATAACGGATGTTTGAGATATTAACGGTGAGACCCTACACATAGTTGCTGTGACCTTGGGCCCTATAGAAGTAAGCTGCTATATACGGAACCTTCTGCCACACCATAAAATATGGAGAACTTTTACCTTCAACTACAAGTGTCACTGGATCGATTGGGAGAGTCGATGCAACGTAACTTTGAGGATCTAATGCTGGCCTGCAGAACTGAAGTTACAGGGGAAAACACTTCGATAGGGATAGAGGCTGCTAACACAGAATCTACAGCGGCTACAGACACGGCCAATTTTGCGGCTCCTACACTGGAGTTTATTGAGGAATCCCTACACCACGAGGAAGGAATACTCCTAACAGATCGGTATGTGCCAATAATGGAGTCCAAATCTACGGACATTAGCACAGCATCATTCTACCCTAAACTGAGTAGACACAAGACGCTTCAGAGAGCTGCGAATACCTTTACAGGGAAACCTACAGGGAGTGCAGAATTATTAGGCAAATGAGTATTTTGACCACATCATCTTCTTTATGCATGTTGTCTTACTCCAAGCTGTATAGGCTCGAAAGCCTACTACCAATTAAGCATATTAGGTGATGTGCATCTCTGTAATGAGAAGGGGTGTGGTCTAATGACATCAACACCCTATATCAGGTGTGCATAATTATTAGGCAACTTCCTTTCCTTTGGCAAAATGGGTCAAAAGAAGGACTTGACAGGCTCAGAAAAGTCAAAAATAGTGAGATATCTTGCAGAGGGATGCAGCACTCTTAAAATTGCAAAGCTTCTGAAGCATGATCATCGAACAATCAAGCGTTTCATTCAAAATAGTCAACAGGGTCGCAAGAAGCGTGTGGAAGAACCAAGGCACAAAATAACTGCCCATGAACTGAGAAAAGTCAAGCGTGCAGCTGCCAAGATGCCACTTGCCACCAGTTTGGCCATATTTCAGAGCTGCAACATCACTGGAGTGCCCAAAAGCACAAGGTGTGCAATACTCAGAGACATGGCCAAGGTAAGAAAGGCTGAAAGACGACCACCACTGAACAAGACACACAAGCTGAAACGTCAAGACTGGGCCAAGAAATATCTCAAGACTGATTTTTCTAAGGTTTTATGGACTGATGAAATGAGAGTGAGTCTTGATGGGCCAGATGGATGGGCCCGTGGCTGGATTGGTAAAGGGCAGAGAGCTCCAGTCCGACTCAGACGCCAGCAAGGTGGAGGTGGAGTACTGGTTTGGGCTGGTATCATCAAAGATGAGCTTGTGGGGCCTTTTCGGGTTGAGGATGGAGTCAAGCTCAACTCCCAGTCCTACTGCCAGTTTCTGGAAGACACCTTCTTCAAGCAGTGGTACAGGAAGAAGTCTGCATCCTTCAAGAAAAACATGATTTTCATGCAGGACAATGCTCCATCACACGCGTCCAAGTACTCCACAGCGTGGCTGGCAAGAAAGGGTATAAAAGAAGAAAATCTAATGACATGGCCTCCTTGTTCACCTGATCTGAACCCCATTGAGAACCTGTGGTCCATCATCAAATGTGAGATTTACAAGGAGGGAAAACAGTACACCTCTCTGAACAGTGTCTGGGAGGCTGTGGTTGCTGCTGCACGCAATGTTGATGGTGAACAGATCAAAACACTGACAGAATCCATGGATGGCAGGCTTTTGCGTGTCCTTGCAAAGAAAGGTGGCTATATTGGTCACTGATTTGTTTTTGTTTTGTTTTTGAATGTCAGAAATGTATATTTGTGAATGTTGAGATGTTATATTGGTTTCACTGGTAAAAATAAATAATTGAAATGGGTATATATTTGTTTTTTGTTAAGTTGCCTAATAATTATGCACAGTAATAGTCACCTGCACACACAGATATCCCCCTAAAATAGCTAAAACTAAAAACAAACTAAAAACTACTTCCAAAAATATTCAGCTTTGATATTAATGAGTTTTTTGGGTTCATTGAGAACATGGTTGTTGTTCAATAATAAAATTAATCCTCAAAAATACAACTTGCCTAATAATTCTGCACTCCCTGTAGACTAAGCGTCTTCTTCAAAACCCAGGCTCATCTCTCCTCCGGTGTTGCGGTAGTCCCGATACGAGTGAAGCCACGCTATCAGCGCCATTATCCTTTCGGTTGCTCTTGCCTTGTTGGCTGGGTGTTCATTGCCATCCGATCTGGGGTTGGGTAATGTTTATACTGCTGGTGACTGCACATGCACGCATATATATAAAGACTGCATGTATATGGATTCCTTGTGGCAGACATATGCTGATGAAGACCCCTGGGTATGATGCAAGAACATATGTATATACAGACTATTAACTGGTCTACAGCCCCAGGGAAATATGTTTGTGATTTCTATTGTGTTTATTAGTGATCTCTCTTCTTCTATTTTCACCATTCCCCTCCCTCTCCTATACACCTCCTACTACTTGAGTACATACAGTGGGTCTGTTAAATATCAACTTGGCATTTAGATCCCATTTAGATCCCTCCACTCATTATATTTAATACTGCAGGCTTCTTAGCTAGTACCTTTGTTACCACAACCCCTAGATTAACAACTGGCCATGAGTTTTTCTAGAGGACTTATGGATCTTTATATGCGATACCACCACATTCTGAAGGGTGTTGTCTTTATTTTATTGTTGAGTATGATAACATTTAGAAATAAGCCCTCTTAACAGACTGCAATCCATTATTAACACTGGCATCTACTACGCCTGAGAAAACATTTTAACCTATATCAAGTAGACCTATATACTAAGGCTCAAGCAACATTTAAAGCCGAAATTAAGTGGAGCCAGCTCTGGATGGGACATGCAACACTTGAACCTCCTAATATACATAGATGCTACAGCCCTGTATGAATTGACCAATCACAAGGAATTTTTATAGCTACACAGTGAACCAATATGTTTTTATTTGACTACACTCTCGCGACTAGCCATAGTGACAGTTTGCCAGCTTTTTAGGCTTTAAGACATAAACCTCTCAGTACTATACACCATCTTTCTGTTTGGCCATCACTGTTATAATGTTTATTTCTCTATGCATTGCTCTATTTTTAGGAGGACTCTTTATGCTGGATTTTCCTTCTCTAAGCTTACTCTAGTTCTTCAATAATAATGATCCATATTGCTCATACCTCCATACAAAACCTATATTCTACACACATAAGTTCTAAAAGGTTACTGTTTAAATCCCGGATATAGGGTAGTTAGCTGATAATTTATAAAAATATATATAGCCAATGGCCTCTAGTTATCAAGCCGTTAACCTCAAATATGCTGGAATTCTGCAGCTTATTTGTGGCGAGGCTGATTCGCCTAAGTTATCAAGCCTTACACACTGGCAAAAGTAGAATTTAGTGACGTAAGATTCGATTAGGGGTGTTTAGACTCGGGGTACATGTTAGGGTGTTAGGTGTACACACTTCTCATAGGAATCAATGGGACTCTGACCATAGCGAAAGTTCATGTTCGCTGCTGCCCGACATCCCATTGATTCCTATGAGAAGTATGTACACCTAACACCCTAACATGTACCCCGAGTCTAAACACCCCTAATCTGCCCCCCTACACCGCCGCCACCTATATTAAACATGCTAACCCCTAAACCGCCGCTCCCAGACCCCGCCGCAACTATAATAAATATATTAACCCCTAAACCGCCGCTCCCGGACCCCGCCGCAACTATAATAAATATATTAACCCCTAATCTGCCCCCCCTACACCGTCGCCACCTATAATAAATTTATCAACCCCTATCCTGCCCCCCCTTCACCGCCGCAACCTATAATAAAATTATTAACCCCTAAACCTAAGTCTAACACTAACCCTAACACCCCCCTATCTTAAATATTAATTAAATAAATCTAAATAAATATAACTCTTATTAAATTAATTATTCCTATTTAAAACTAAATACTTACCTATAAAATAAACCATAATATAGCTACAATATTACTAATAATTATATTGTAGCTATTTTAGGATTTATTTTTATTTTACAGGCAAATTTAAATTTATTTTAACTAGGTACAATAGCTATTAAATAGTTATTAACTATTTAATAGCTACCTAGATAAAATAAAGTCAAATTTACCTGTAAAATAAAAACTAACCTAAGTTTCAATTACACCTAACACTACACTATCATTAAATAAATTATTCCTATTTAAAACTAAATACTTACCTGTAAAATAAACCCTAAGATAGCTACAATGTAATTAATAATTACATTGTAGCTATCTTAGGATTTATATTTATTTTACAGGTAACTTTGTATTTATTTTAACTAGGTACAATAGTTATTAAATAGTTATTAACTATTTAATAACGACCTAGCTAAAAGAAATACAAAATTACCTGTAAAATAAATCCTAACCTAAGTTACAATTAAACCTAACACTACACTATCATTAACTTAATTAAATGAATTAACTACAAATACCTACAATAAAATACAATTAAATAAACTAACTAAAGTACAAAAAATAAAAAAAAATAAGTTACAAAAAATAAAAAAATATTACAAGATTTTTAAGCTAATTACACCTAATCTAAGCCCCCTAATAAAATAACAAAGCCCCCCAAAATAAAAAAATGCCCTACCCTATTCTACATTACAAAAATTAACAGCTCTATTACCAGCCCTTAAAAGGGCCTTTTGCGGGGCATGCCCCAAAGTAATCAGCTCTTTTGCATGTTAAAAAAACATACACCCCCCCCAACATTAAAACCCACCACCCACATACCCCTACTCTAACCCACCCAAACCCCCCTTAAAAAAACCTAACACTAACTCCCTGAATATCTCCCTACCTTGAGTCGTCTTCAGCCAGCCGACCACCGATGGAACAGAAGAGGACATCCGCAGCGGCCGAAGTCCAAGGGGCGCTGAAGAGGTCTTCCATCCGATAGAAGTCTTCATCCATGCGGCGTCTTCAATCTTCATCCATCCGGAGCGGAGCCTTCTTTAAACGAGCCGATGCGGAGTCATCCTCTTCCAACAACGCCTACCCGACGAATGGATATTCCTTTAAGTGACGTCATCCAAGATGGCGTCCCTCAAATTCCGATTGGCTGATAGGATTCTATCAGCCAATCGGAATTAAGGTAGGGAAAATCTGATTGGCTGATGCAATCAGCCAATCAGATTCAAGTTCAATGAGATTGGCTGATCCAATCAGCCAATCCGATTGAGCTCGCATTCTATTGGCTGTTCCGATCAGCCAATAGAATGCAAGCTCAATCTGATTGGCTGATTGAATCTACCCACATCTCCAGACTCTAACTTTCATCAATGCTCTCACTGAGAGGCTGACAAGACTACTTAAAACTCCAGTCCCATCTCGAAGAGTACTACCCTCCATATGAAACTACTCCGAAATCTTCTGACACTTCACTGCCAACCTCCTGTGACAAAAGGCAAAGAATGACTAAGGGAAGAGGGAAGTGGGGGAGGTATTTGAGTCTTTGGCTGGGGTGTGTTTGCCTCCTCCTGGTGGCCATGTTCTGTATTTCCCACAAGTAAGGAATGAAGCCGTGGACTCTTTTCATATTAAGAAGGAAATATTAATGTAACAAAACACATTGGGCAAAAACATATAGAATATGGTGCATAACAAATTGAGATATACATAATTATTAGTGAGCTCTCTAAAGTGATAACAAATACAGCCATAAAGAAGTGGTGGCCATAGCCTATAATATAAGGTGGAGAATGTGCCTTAGCAATCTGGCCACAACTACCACCCATAACAAACTCTGTATCAAAGGCTTATTCATATATCCCCTATGCGCTCTGTGTATATTACTTTACCCCTACCGGAATCTATTGTGCCACAGACAAGTGCAACCTGAGTAGGAAAGGTCCACTGCCACAGTGAAGAGTAAATGAAGTAATAGCGCGCGCAAAAACATAAATTATGCTTGCCTGATAATTTCATTTCCATCTGTGGGAGGAGAGTCCACGCCTTTATTCATCACTTGTGGGAATTAAGAACCTGGCCACCAGGAGGAGGCAAAGACACCCCAGCCAAAGTTCTAAATACCTCCCCCACTCTCCTCATCACCCAGTCATTCTGCCGAGGGAACAAGGAACAGTAGGAGAAATATCATGGTATAAATGGTGCCAGAAGAACAAAAATAAATTTAGGTCCGCCCACCGGAGAAACGGGCGGGAGCCGTGGACTCTCCTCCCACAGATGGAAATGAAATTATCAGGTAAGCATAATTTATGTTTTCCATCTTAATGGGAGGAGAGCCACGGCTTCATTCATTACTTGTGGGAAACAAATACCCACGCTCTAGAAAACACTGAATGAAAAAAAAAAACAGTAGGGCAAAAGGAGGCGGACCCTATTCTGAGGGCACCACAGCCTGCAAAACCTTTCTCCCAAAAGCTGCTTCTGCTGAAGCAAAAACATTAAATTTGTAAAACTTTGCAAAAGTATGTTAGGAGGACCAGGTAGCCGCCTTACAAATCTGCTCCATAGAGGCCTCATTCTTGAAGGCCCACGAAGAGGCCACAGCTCTAGTTGAGTGAGCCATAAACTATATGTCCCGCTGTCTCATAGGCCAAACGAATCAAGCTCCTCAACCAAAAGGAAGTGGAAGAGGCTCTCTGCCCTCTGCGCTTCCCCGAATACATAACAAATAAAGACGAAGTATGACTGAAGTCTTTCATGGCCTGAAGATAGAACTTCAAGGCTCGAACCACATCCAAATTATGAAGCAACCTCTCCTTCGAAGAAGAAGGGTTAGGACACAAGGAAGGAACCACTATCTCCTGATTGATGTTACAATTAGACACAACCTTGGGAAGAAATCCCAACCCAGTGCAAAGAACAGCCCTATCCGCGTGAAAAAACAGGTAAGGAGGCTGACATTGCAAGGCCGCCAACTCAGAGATTATGCGTGCTGATGCAACAACCAGTAGGAATAGAACCTTCCAGGAAAGTAATTTAATGTCAAGTGAATGCATAGGCTTAAACAGAGCCCTCTGCAAAATCTTAAGAACCAAGTTCAAGCTCCAAGGGGGAGCAGACTGTCAAAATACAGGCCTGATCCTAGACAGAGCCTGAACAAAGGACTGAATATCAGGAAGCTCCGCAAGCTTCTTGTGTAACAATACAGATAAGGCCGACATCTGTCCCTTTAAGGAACTGGCGACAAGTCCCTTCTGCAACCCATCCTGGACGAAGAACAGGATCCTGGATACCCTAACCTTATGCCAGGGATATCCACGTTCCACACAGCAGGACAAGTAGGTCCTCCACACCTTATGATATATGCGATGAATGACCGGCTTCCTGGCTTGAATGAGAGTATCAATCACTCTCTCAGAGAATCCTCTATCGGCTAGGACTAAGCGTTCAATCTCCACACAGTCAGCCTCAGAGAATCTAGATTTTGATGCAGAAATGGACCCTGTACCAGCAGGTCTCTGTGACAAGGTAACCTCCATGGAAGAGACGAATACATCCCCACCAGATCCGCAAACCACATCCTCTGCGGCCACGATGAAGCAATCAGAATAGCCGAAGCTTGCTCCTGCTTGAGGCGGGCCACTACTCGAGGTAAAGGTGGGAATATGTAGACTAGGTTGAACCCCCAAGGCACCGCTAAGGGATCTATCAGCTCTGCCTGGGGATCCCTTGACCGAGACCCATATCTGGGTAGCTTGAAGTTGAGTCTGGACGCCATGAGATCTATTTCCGGCGTCTCCCATCTGATGCAGATCTCCACAAACACCTTGGGATGGAGAGACCATTCCCTCGGATGAAACGATTGTCTGCTGAGAAAATCCGCTTCCCAGTTGTCCACACCCGGATTGTGGATCGCTGATAGCGAGCAGTGGTGGGTCTCCATCCACTCCAAAATCCGAGATACTTCCCTCATGGCTAGAGAGCTTCTTGTTCCCCCCTGATGGTTGATGTAAGCCACCGAGGTAATGTTGTCCGACTGGAATCTGATGAATCAGGACGACCCCAGGAGGGGCCAAGCCCTCAGAGCGTTGAAGATCGCTTCGAAGTTCTAGAATATTGATTGGGAGGAGAGACTCCTCCCAGACAGCTCACCATCTTGACAGACTTGCGTCCGTGGTCACTATCTCCCAGGATGGTCTCAGGAAGGATGTCCCCTGAGACAGTTGGTCCGGACAGATCCACCAAGAGAGGGATTCCCTCGTTCGGTTGTCCAGAGAAATCTGTTGAGAGAGATCTGAGTTATCGCCGTTCCATTGTCTCAAAATGCATAACTGAAGAGTTCTGAGAAGGAACCTGGTGTATGGAATGACATATATGCTGGATACCATGAGCCCAACCACCTCCATACACCGAGCCACAGATGGCCTTGAGGAGGTCTGAAGGGCAAGACAGCTGGACGTAATCTTGCAACGTCTCTGATCTGTAAGGAATATCTTCATGAATATGGAATTTATTATCGTGCCCAGGAAATCCACTCTTGCTGGGAACCAGGGAACTCTTTCCTACATTTATCTTCCACCCATGAGATTGAAGGAGAAGAAGAGGAGCCCTCGAATGATCCTCCGTGAGACTGCAGGATGGAGCCTGGACCAGGATGTCGTCCAGATAAGGCGCCACTGCAGTACCTCTGGCTCTCGCTACCGCGAGCAGCGCTCCCAGAACCTTCGTAAAGACACTTGGGGCAGTCACCAGACCAAAGGGTAGGGCCACAAACTGGAAGTGTTGGTCCAGAAATGCAAATCTTAGGAACCTGAAGAGATTCTTGTGGATTGGAACGTGAAGGTAAGAATCCTTCAAATATATTGTAGTCATGAACTGTCCCTCTTGAACTAGGGGCAGAATAGACTTGATCATCTCCATCTTGAACGATAGGACCGACAGAAACTTGTTTAGGCACTTTAGTTCTAGAATCGAGCGAAACATGCTCTCCTTCTTTGGGACCACGAAAAGGTTTGAATAGTACACCAGACCTCTTTCTGATAGAGGTACTGGTACGATTACTCTGAGAGAGGAGAGATCCCTCACGCACTCTAGAAAGATGTCTCTCTTCTCTGGACTTGATGATAGGTTTGACAAGAGGAATTTGCCCCTGGGCGGATGAGCCTTGAATCCAATCCTGTAACCCTGGGCGATGACCTCCAGAACCCAAGGATCCTGTACTTCTCTCATCCAAGCCTCCGTGAAAAGAAATAGTCTGCCCCTATGCGATCCAGAGATGGATCGGGGGCCACCCCCTTCATGCCTATTTTGTTTCGGCGGGCTTCTTGCTCTGCTTGGCTTTGTTCCAATAATTAGCTGGTTTCCAAGATCCCTTGGACTGCTCGGTCTTGTCCGAACGAAAGGGACAAACAGTAGAGCCCTTAGGCTTATTCTTCTTATCCTGTGATAGGAAAGCACCCTTGCCTCCCGTGACTGTGAATATAATAGAGTGAATATAATAGTTCTCTGGACCAAAGAGAACTTTCCCCTAAAATGGAAGGGATAGTAATATAGACTTGGAAGTCATGTCAGCAGACCATGACTTTAACCACAGAGCCCTTCGGGCTAGAACAGAAAAACCTGATGTCTTGGCCTTCAGGCGAATAATCTGCATATTTGCATCACAGATGAATGAATTTGCTACCCTTAAGGCCGTAATTCTTTCCTGTATCTCTTTGAGGGGAGTCTCCACCTCGACCATAGCTGACAGAGCGTCACACCAATATGTAACGGCTCCAGCTACCACAGCGACCGCCGCTGCCGGTTGAAAAAACAAACCCTGTGTGCTGAAACATTTTTCTCAACATGGTTTCTAACTTTTTATCCATGGGCTCTTTGAACGACGAACTACCCTCGAGCGGGATAGTTGTGCGCTTAGCGAGCGTGGAGATAGCTCCATCCATTTTAGGGACGGCCCCCCACAGCGCAAACTGAGAGTCCTGGACGGGGAACTGTTTCTTAAGAGAAGAAGAGGGAGAAAAGGACGAGCCAAGTCTCTCCCATTCGTTCTTGATAATATTAGCCATCTTAACCGGAACCGGGAAAGTCTGAGGTACCACCCTGTCCTCGTAATCCTTATCTAGCTTAGGAATCAAATGTTCCTCCGATAATTTTGGTTCCGGAACCTCCAACGTAGCAAGCACCTCTTTCAGCAGAAAGCGCAAATGCTCCATCCTAAACCTAAAGTCTGGTTCCTCCACGGCCGGAGGTCTAGATGTCGCTGATTCCGACCCAGAAAGAGCTAATCTGTCAGTACATCCAACGGAGTAGATGACCCCTGGGACCGATAGCAATGTTTCACCTTTCGCTTGCGCTTAGCAGGGCGTGGTAAGGCACTGAGGGCCGCAGACACCGCCGTTGGCAAATGATCAGCAAGGTCTGGCGGCCAAAGAGGGGCCAGGAGGGGAGGATTAGTAGTGCCCTGGGGAGCTGCATGTGTAATCGGAGATGAATGTAGGGAACGCACCTCGCGGGATGGAGAACCCTCAGAGGTGGACGGCTCAGTTATACTACATATCTTATACTTTTTAGATATTGCAATCTTATCAAAGCATGTGGAACATAGTTGAGCAGACGGATCTACCAGAACCTCCTCACAATAAACACAGGAATTAGATTTGGTTAAAGAGGGAGTACCCTCTAACGCATCAGAGTCCTCCATAGCTTGCGCATTTATTACGGACTAGATAAAATAAATGGCACCTTTATATTAGAGTTTGACTAAAAAGTGTCACCCACGCTGTTTTCTGTCTTCTCCATATACTATACCCGTTCATGTGGTCCCTATGTGACATTTTAGCACTCCCACATATGAATAGCTGATTCAGCTCTCAATGGAAGTCACAAACTTCAACATGCAACCGAGAGACCATGTGAGACCCTTAAAGAGGCAAACATCCTTAACGCGGCAATTGCACAAAGGTTAAAACCCCCTAAGCAATTTTCCTCAAATAGTATAGAAATCTTTAATAATAAAATTATTATTATGTCCTTACAATGAGACTCAGACAGGCTTCCGTCAGAACTAGTGACTTAACAAGCTGTTTCCATGTCCTTTAACTCACTGAGCTAACAAGACACTCGACACAAAAGCACAAAATAAATTTTCTCAAACACCAATACATAGTAAGCATACTTATCTGACCAGCCTGAAATTAGAGTATACAGAATTATATACTGGTGGCTTTGCTGAACACTAACTTAGTGATCCTGCTAATAACCCAAGGGCTGTAAAGGGGAATGCAGGTACTTAAATCATTGCCCCACCACTGATCTTACCATAAACACCACATGCAGGTCCATTAAACTGGCCATCAGGTACTGTAACAGTAGAGGATATACTGAGGGAGTACATCTTCAAGTCCAAGCAAGAGGAGTCTAAAGGAACTTCTCAGCAACACCTGTGGAAGGCTGTTCTCTTCTATTTCCCTCTCTTTTAGGAATTATACACTGAGGGAAATGTTTTTGGATTAATATCCTTGTAATAATTCAAAAAATCCTCAACACCTCTATCCATGCCTCTCTCCTTGACAAGGCAAAGAACTACTGGGAGAGAGAGGGAAGTAGAAGGGATACTTAACGATTTGTTGTGGGGCCTCCTCCTGGTGGCCAGTAGCTGAATTCCCACAAATAAGGATTTTCGTAGACTTTTTAGAAAGAAATTTTATTTGATCAAAAACGTAAAATTTGTATGTAAATTACACAGAAATAAATTATATTAACTATTCACCGCGTAAATTGCATTTTAAGTACACTGGATGTAGAAAAAATAAGCAAGAAATTCATACTTAAAAATACAAAATACATAAAAATGGTAAAATGGGCTGAACATGGGTGTTACATTGGCATATATGATTTCCCCCCCCCCTAATCCGAGCGCATATATGTAAAGATTTTTGCACTACAGATCTCACAGTTTTTTCTCGCAAACTAAAACAGAGGTTCACCATGAAAAACTACGTATGATATTGCAAAGTTTAGATCATCTGGTCCTGTGTTTAAAATCCTTCTTGAAAGCCATAGGAATTAGAGCTCTTGAGTAGATTTAGCTTGTAAACATAGAAAAATAGATTTTGATGGCAGATAAGAGCCATAGGCCAAGCAAGTCTGCCCAATATTTCCTAAAAGTATAAACTTATCTAGTTCGTAGGATAGCCTTATGCTTATCCCAGGCATTCTTAAAGTCCCCCACAGTGTTATTTGTGGAAGTTTATTCCAAGAATCAATCACCCTCTCTGTAAAGAAATGCTTCCTCAAATTATTCCTGGATATACTACCCTTGATATCATGACCCCTTGTTCTTGAATTTATCTTTTTATGTAAAATATTCCCAGTCTCAGCTTTACTAAGCCCTTTAATATATTTGAAAGTTGCTATCATATTACCTCTTTCCCTTCTCTCCTGTAAGCTATACATATTTAGGTAATTGAGCCTCTTGTGGTATGTTTTATTTTTAGGATCATGTACCGTTTTGGTAGCCCTCCTTTGCACAGATTCAAATTTGTTAATATCCTTCTGAAGATATGGCCTCCAGAACTGCACACAATACTCAAGATGAGGCCTAACTAATGATCTGTAAAGTGGCATAAGAACCTTACTATTTCTGCTGCAAATACCTCTACCAATACATCCAAGCATGCTGCTGGCCCTACTCGCTGCATTACTACATTGTTTACTAAATTTTAAATCATCATTGAGTCTGTAATTAACGTTTGGATTCTTGTTCCCCAAATGCATAATTTTACACTTTGCAGTATTAAACTTTAAATCCCAGTCATTTGTCCAATCCTCCAATTGTTGTATATCACTTCTCATTTTGTCTACCCCCACTTGAACATCTACTCTATTATACATTTTTGTATCATCTGCAAACAGACATACTTTCCTCTGTAGCCCTTTGCTGATATCTCTGATCAATATGTTAAACAAAACAGGCCCCAGAACTGACCTCTGAGGAACACCACTAGTAACGGCTGAATGTACTCCATTTACAAAGACACTATGTTTTCTATCCTTAAGCCAGCATTCTACCCAGTTCACAATTTTTGAGTTTAGACCAAGGAGATACAGCTTGAGGGCCTCTCTAACTGTAGCTCACTTTGTATAAAAGGGCATCTACAACTGATTGTAGTCAAGGGCAGGGCACTCCTCTTCTTTTGTTTATGTTTGTCAATGAAAGTATAGTAATGTACAGTGTATAGTCTTATATAACATCTCATTGTAAGTTTTTTATTGTATTGTCCCTTTATAATTGTAATATACCTTTGCATAGTGCTGTGTAAAATGTTGGCGCTTTATAAATAAACAACAAGAATAAAAGGACACAACCAGTAAACTTGCCAATCACCAGTTAAATTCTGCTTTGCAGGGGTTAAACAAATAGTTACCTTGAGCCAAAAATACAAAAACAAAATTTATACTTACCTGATAAATTTCTTTCTTTTGCGGTGTACCGAGTCCACGGATTCATCCTAACTTGTGGGATATTGTCCTTCCTGACAGGAAGTAGCAAAGAGAGCACCACAGCAGAGCTGTCTATATAGCTCCCCCCTTAAATCCACCCCCCAGTCATTCGACCGAAGGCCAAGGAAGAAAAGGAGAAACTATAAGGTGCAGAGGTGACTGAAGTTTACATAAAAAAATACTATCTGTCTTGAATACACAGGGCGGGCCGTGGACTCGGTACATCGCAAAAGAAAGAAATTTATCAGGTAAGCATAAATTTTGTTTTCTTTTGCATGATGTACCGAGTCCACGGATTCATCCTAACTTGTGGGATACCAATACCAAAGCTTTAGGACACGGATGAAGGGAGGGACAAGACAGGAACCTAAACGGAAGGCACCACTGCTTGCAAAACCTTTCTCCCAAAAATAGCCTCCGAAGAAGCAAAAGTATCAAATTTATAAAACTTTTAAAAGGTATGAAGCGACGACCAAATCTGTTCAACAGAAGCATCATTTTTAAAAGCCCATGTGGAAGCTACCGCTCTAGTAGAATGAGCTGTAATCATTTCAGGAGGCTGCTGTCCAGCAGTCTCATAAGCCAAACGGATGATGCATTTCAGCCAAATGGAAAGAGAAGTCGCCGTAGCCTTTTGACCCCTACGCTTTCCAGAATAGACAACAAACAAAGAAGATGTTTGATGAAAATCTTTGGTTGCCTGCAAATAAAATTTCAAAGCACGAACCACGTCCAAGATGTGCAACAGACGTTCCTTCTTACAAGAAGGATTAGGACACAGAGAAGGAACAACAATTTCTTGATTGATATTCCTGTAGTAACAACCTTAGGTAGGAACCCAGGCTTGGTACGCAAAACCACCTTATCAGCATGGAACACAAGATAAGGAGAGTCACATTGTAATGCAGATAGTTCAGAAACTCTTCGAGCTGAAGAGATAGCAACTAGGAACAAAACTTTCCAAGATAAAAGCTTTATATCTATGGAATGCATGGGTTCAAACGGAAGCCCCTGAAGAACTCTAAGAACTAAATTTAGACTCCATGGCGGAGCAATAGGTTTAAACACAGGCTTAATTCTAACTAAAGCCTGACAAAAAGCCTGAACGTCTGGAACATCTGCCAGACGCTTGTGCAACAAAATAGACAGAGCAGATATCTGTCCCTTTAGGGAACTAGCTGATAATCCTTTCTCCAATCCCTCTTGGAGAAAAGACAAAATCCTAGGAATCCTGATTTTACTCCAGGAGAAGCCTTTGGATTCGCACCAAAAAAAGATATTTACGCCCATATCTTATGATAAATTTTCCTGGTAACAGGCTTTCGAGCCTGAATCAAGGTATTTATGACTGACTCAGAGAAACCCCGCTTTGATAGAATCAAGCGTTCAATCTCCAAGCAGTCAGTTGCAGAGAAATTAGATTTGGATGCTTGAATGGACCTTGAATCAGAAGGTCCTGTCTCAATGGCAGAGACCATGGTGGAAGGGATGACATGTCCACCAGGTCTGCATACCAAGTCCTGCGTGGCCACGCAGGCGCTATCAAAATCACTGATGCTCTCTCCTGTTTGATTCTGTCAATCAGACGTGGAAGGAGAGGTTAAGGTGGAAACACATAAGCCAGGTTGAACGACCAGGGTACTGCTAGAGCATCTATCAGTACAGCCTGAGGATTCCTTGACCTGGAGCCGTAACGAGGAAGTTTGGCATTCTGACGAGACGCCATCAGATCCAATTCTGGTGTGCCCCATTGCTGAATCAATTGTGCAAACACCTCCGGATGGAGTTCCCACTCCCCCGGATGAAAAGTCTGACGACTTAGAAAATCTGCCTCCCAGTTCTCTACACCTGGGATATAGATCGCTGACAGATGGGCAAGAGTGAGCCTCTGCCCATTGGATTATCCTTGAGACCTCTATCATCGCTAAGGAACTCTTTGTTCCGCCCTGATGATAGATATAAGCCACAGTTGTGATGTTGTCCGACTGAAACCTGATTAATCTGGCCGAAGCCAGCTGAGGCCATGCCTGGAGAGCATTGAATATCGCTCTTAATTCCAGAATATTTATCGGTAGGAGAGCCTCCTCCCGAGTCCACAAACCCTGAGCTTTCAGGGAACTCCAGACTGCACCCCAGCCCAGAAGACTGGCGTCTGTCGTCACTATAACCCATTCTGGCCTGCGGAAACACATTCCCTGGGACAGATGATCCTGTGACAACCACCAAAGAAGAGAGTCTCTGGTCTCTTGATCCAGATTTATCTGAGGAGATAAATCCACATAATCACCATTCCACTGATTGAGCATGCATAGTTGCAGTGGTCTGAGATGCAAGCGAGCAAACGGAACTATGTCCATTGCCGCTACCATTAGTCCGATTACGTCCATACACTGAGCCACTAACGGCCGAGGAATGGAATGAAGAGCTCGGCAGGTGGACAAAATCTTTGATTTCCTGACCTCCGTCAGAAATATTTTCATGTCCACCGAGTCTATCAGAGTCCCTAGAAATTAAACTCTTGTGAGGGAGGAAAGAGAACTCTTTTTTAAGTTCACTTTCCATCCGTGAGACCTTAGAAAGGCCAACACTAAGTTCGTGTGAGACTTGGCTAGTTGGAAGGACGACGCTTGAATTAGAATGTTGTCTAGGTAAGGAGCCACTGCTATGCCCCGTGGCCTTAGAACCACCAGAAGGGACCCTAGCACCTTCGTGAAGATTTGCGGCACCGTGGTCAACCAGAAAGGAAGAGCCACAAACTGATAATGCTTGTCCAGAAAGGCGAACCTGAGGAACTGGTGATGATCTTTGTGGATAGGAATGTGCAGATACGCATCCTTTAGATCCACGGTGGTCATATATTGACCTCCTGGATCAATGGTAAGATAGTCCGAATGGTCTCCCTCTTGAAAGATGGAACTCTTAGGAATTGGTTTAGGATCTTGAGATCCAGAATTGGTCTGAAGGTTCCCTCCTTTTTGGGAACTATAAACAGATTGGAGTAGAACCCCTGCCCCTGTTCTGCTTTTGGAACTGGGCAGATCACTCCCATGGTAAAAAGGTCTTCTACACAGCGTAAGAACGCCTCTCTTTTTGTCGGGTTTACATACAATTGAGAAAGATGGAACCTCCCCCTTGGAGGGGAATCCTTGAAATCTAGAAGGTATCCCTGGGTTACAATTTCTACTGCCCAGGAATCCTGAACGTCTCTTGCCCAGGTCTGAGCAAAGAGAGAGAGTCTGCCCCCTACTAGATCCGGTCCCGGTTCGGGGGCTTACCCTTCATGCTGTCTTAGTGGCAGCAGCAGGCTTTTTGGCCTGTTTACCCTTGTTCCAAGCCTGATTAGGTCTCCAGGTTGGCTTGGATTGAGCAAAGTTCCCCTTTTGCTTTGCAGCAGGGGAAGAGGTAGAGGGAACACTCTTGAAGTTTCGGAAGGAACGAAAATTATTTTGTTTGGTCCTTGTCTTATTTGACTTATCCTGAGGGAGGGTATGACCCTTCCCTCCAGTAATGTCTGAAATGATCTCTTTCAATGCAGGCCCGAATAGGGTCTTACCTTTGAAAGGGATGGACAAAAGCTTAGATTTAGATGACACATCAGCTGACCAGGACTTAAGCCATAACGCTCTACGTGCTAAAATGGCAAAACCTGAATTCTTAGCCGCTAATTTAGCAAGATGAAAAGCGGCGTCTGTAATAAAAGAATTAGCCAACTTAAGAGCCTTAATTCTGTCCAAAATATCATCTAGTGGGGTCTCCATCTGAAGAGCCTCTTCTACAGCCTCAAACCAAAAGGCAGCTGCAGTGGTTACAGGAACAATGCATGCTATAGGTTGAAGAAGAAAACCTTGATGAACAAACATTTTCTTTAGGAGACCCTCTAAATTTTTATCCATAGGATCAACTGTCTTCAATAGGTATAGTTGTACGCTTAGCCAGGGTAGAAATAGCTCCCTCCACCTTAGGGACCGTCTGCCATGAGTCCTTTATGGTGTCAGAAATGGGAAACATTTTCTTAAAAAACAGGAGGGGGAGAGAACGGAATACCTGGTTTATCCCACTCCTTAGTAACAATGTCCGAAATCCTCTTAGGGACCGGAAACACATCAGTGTAAACAGGAACCTCTAAATATTTGTCCATTTTACACAATTTCTCTGGAACTACAATAGGGTCACAATCATCCAGAGTAGCTAAAACATCCCTGAGCAATAAGCGGAGGTTCTCTAGCTTAAATTTAAATGCCGTCATATCTGAATCTGTCTGAGAGAACATCTTTCCTGAATCAGAAATCTCTCCCTCAGACAGCAAATCCCTCATCCCTACTTCAGAACATTGTGAGGGAATATCGGATACGGCTACTAAAGCGTCAGAAGGCTCAGCATTTGTTCTTAACCCAGAGCTACTGCGCTTCCCTTGCAACCCAGGCAGCTTAGATAAAACCTCTGTGAGGGTAGTATTCATAACTGAAGCCATATCTTGCAAGGTGAAAGAATTAGAAGCACTAGATGTACTTGGCATCGCTTGTGCGGGCGTTACTGGTTGTGACACTTGGGGAGAACTAGATGGCAAAACCTGATTTCCTTCTGTCTGAGAATCATCTAATGCCAAACTTTTATAAGTCAAAATATGCTGTTTGCAATTTATAGACATATCAGTACAAGTGGGACACATTCTAAAAGGGGGTTCCACAATGGCTTCTAAACAAATTGAACAATGAGTTTCCTCAGTGTCAGACATGTTTAACAGACTAGTAATAAAGCAAGCAAGCTTGGAAAACACTTTATTTAATGAAAAAAACACAATTTGCAAAAAAGGTACTGTGCCTTTAAGAGAAAAAAAGGCATACACAAACTGCAAAACAGGTTAAAATTGCTTCAATTTTTCTGAAATTTTAACAGTGTACCCACTAAGCTATAGAAGGATTGCACCACAAGTTAATAAGCAATAAACCCCCAAATGAAAAAAGCGGATTGAAAAATGTCTAAAACCAGTTAAAACTCCTGCTAGCACCTTGCCACAGCTCTGCTGTGGCCCTACCTGCCCTTAGGAAGCGATAATATGGGGGTTTAAAGCTTCAATTAGTCCCTCAGAAGACTCTCAGGACCTCAGGAGAAGTTGCTTGCTGCTTGTAAATGTAGGCCCCGCCCACCTCAATCGATGTTGCTGGGGCCTACACAAAACTAACAAACCCTGCTGGAAAGCCATGTGGTTATAAACAACCCCAAAGAACCCTCAGGCAAATGTCCCATAAAACAGAAAACGTTACTCCCAGACACAAAAACGTTTGTCCCAAATTCACATAACAAACTGAGTGCCCACAAAAAATTAACCCTTTATGCAAGCTAGTAAAAACCTCTGATAAACACTAGGATTACTGCTTACCCTTCCCCTAAAGGGGATACTGTCAGCCTTTCTGAGTTAACACAGTCTCTGCAGAAAAATGACTGAACATACCTCATTGCTGTATAGCAAGAACCGTTCCTCACACTGAAGTTTTCCTGTACTTGATTGGAGATAAAATAAAACTAACAGTTTAACACCTCTTCTCTTTACTCTTCCTGTTTAGAGCCAGCAAAGAGAATGACTGGGGGTGGAGATAAGGGGGGAGCTATATAGACAGCTCTGCTGTGGTGCTTTTTTTGCTACTTCCTGTCAGGAAGGACAATATCCCACAAGTTAGGATGAATCCGTGGACTCGGTACATCATGCAAAAGAAAATTAGATTTTTAAACAAAGTTATTTTACAAAAGAATATCTGTTTACATTTTCATAAACATAAGATATAAATTTTACGTTAATAAATATACGTTTTTAATGGATTTTAGATTTTTCATTATTAACAGACCTCGGTCCTTGAAGACCCTGCCCTTTAAATTACATAGATAAAATACGGATTCCCTTTCCCACCCAACCAATATAGACATAAAATTATATTTACTTATCAGAGATGGTTGTTGAATGCACGTGAAGTTTTCACTGTTGGAACCTGTGGTGAAAAAAAAAGTAAAGCTTATTTTATATGCCCTCACAGATGTGTACAAGGGTTTTAAAAATAATTTACACACAAACATTCGGCTAGATTACGAGTCTTGCTTTAGGCTTCAAGACTCGTAATACCAGCAGGCCGTTAAAAAGCAGCATTGGGACCGGCCAACGCTGCTTTTAACGCCTGCTGGTATTACGAGTCTTGAAGGTACAGGTACTTTTTGGCCAGACTCGGGAATCCACTTACGTCAATTGCGTATCCTATGTTTTCAATGGGACTTGCATAGCGCCGGTATTACAAGTCTGACAAAAAGTGAGCGGTACACCCTCTCCGCATTTTAAAGTCAGTAGTTAAGAGTTTTACACTACAACGCCGTAGCATAAAACTCATAACTAAGAGTGCTAAAAAGTACACTAACACCCATAAACTACCTATTAACCCCTAAACCTGAGGCCCTCCCACATCGCAAACACTAAAATAATTTTTTTAACCCCTAATCTGTTGAACCGGACATCACCGCCACTATAATAAATATATTAACCCCTAAACCGCCGCACTCCCGCATCGCAAACACTAGTTAAATATTATTAACCCCTAATCTGCCGCCCCCAATGTTTGCCGCCACTATAATAAAGTTATTAACCCCTAAACCTAAGTCTAACCCTAATCCACCTAACTTAAATATAATTTAAATAAATCTAAATAAAATTACTACAATTAACTAAATAATTCCTATTTAAAACTAAATACTTACCTATAAAATAAACCCTAAGCTAGCTACAATATAACTAATAGTTACATTGTAGCTAGCTTAGAGTTTATTTTAATTTTACAGGCAACTTGTATTTATTTTAACTAGGTACAATAGTTATCAGCCAATAGGATTGAGCTGGCATTCTATTGGCTGTTCCAATCAGCCAATAGAAGGCCAGTTCAATCCTATTGGCTGATTGCATCAGCCAATAGGATTTTTTCTACCTTAATTCCGATTGGCTGATAGAATTCTATCAGCCAATCAGAATTGAAGGGACGCCATCTTGGATGACGTCATTTAAGGGAACCTTCATTCTGTGTTTAGCCGTCAGAAGAAGAGGATGCTCCGTGTCAGATGTCTTGAAGATGGATCCGCTCCGCGCCGGATGATGAAGATAGAAGATGCCGTCTGGATGAAGACTTCTGCCCGTCCTGGAGGATCACTTCGCACGGCTTGGATGAAGACTTCTCCCGGCTTCGTTGAGGACTTCGGCCCGGTTGGGTGAAGACGTCTCCCGGTAAGGTGATCTTCAGGGAGTTAGTGTTAGGTTTTTTCTGGACCGCGTCACATCCAGTGAAGTAGAATTAGCTGTTTGATCGCAAATTCCTTCACTACACATGCGCTCCACTGAGTCGCCCATTCCAATCGCTGCAGTCCAGCATTCTTATGGGGTCGAGTACAAGTATTGACTCACTGCGCATGCGTTCCACAACAGAAGCTAACCTCTACAACAGAACTGCTTGCTAACCAAACATGTACTGTAATTCCCCCATCTTCGCCCCCCTTGAACCCCTCAGGCGGAGGCAAAAAAGATAGTGAAGATGGGTAATTACAGCACATAATATATATGTGTGATGTGGTGACTTGATGAGCATGCACACTGAGGGGATTTGTAGTAACACACCTCCAACAGCTGATTCTACGTCACCGGAAGAGACGTGGTCCAGCATTCTTATGGGTCTAGGAAAATTATATAACACCGGTGTTATGTTGAGATCTGCTTCTCCGTCGAAATTTGCTACTGCAATTTGCCCATGCGCACAATTACATAATCGCACTCTACCTATGTTTCAAAAGAATATGTGTAATGCAATTACGTAAATACAAGCATGTGAACATCGTTCAGTAGCAAATTTCGACAGAGAAAAAAATTAGTCCTCGCATTCCTTTTAAATCGACCATGAACATACACGCATGTGCAGCTGAACATATGTCATATCAAATTTCGGCAAAGTTTCTCAGCGCATGGCTCAAAAAACTGAGGGTTACAATGATATATTTATAAGCTTTATCATGGTTCAAACACCAGCATAGCTTTTTCAATATCAAAACTTATACTTTAATAGGGAAGCATGCCGCCAATCTGTATTTCAGCACATTAGGCAAAACAGAACATTTCCACCTTCGTAACTTCCACTCTAAATGTAAACTGCGTTAGTGAACCTCACCTCTGCCGAGCTTACAGGGGGCTTTTCACAGGGTGGGATCCAGCCTTCATCCACTCACCCTCCACCTCTCTCAGGCGCCTCTCTCTCTCTCTCTTAACATTATAGATCCATTAAACACCATTGTGTTTCTCTTGCTTTTAAAAGTGAACCAGGAACAGCGTTCTAGCTGTTTGCAATGCTCAGTGTGAGCGTGTGAAGTCGACGTAGTTAGCGTATGTAAAACACAAATGCTGGTAGTAATTTTTTCCACTTCTAATTTTCCCAACCACACGATCTGCGCATAAGCACACATGCATCAGTGTATTCCACACATGCTTTGGAATCATATATGGAATGCAGTGACGTCATTTTGTGAATTCACAAAGCATGGTAGGATTTTTTTGCGGGATTGACCCATGAATAGTTGCCAACATTTGAAAAACAATTACCAGGGACACTTTGCAGTAGAGCCATGCCCAGGTATTGTTTGCATTGCTCTTCCCACTCCAATCCACCCCAAACTAAGCACATAAAATACTAGTAGTATAATTTACCCATAGTTGCTTAAAAGGACATTAAATCCTAATTAAAAGTAAAGTTAAAATTAATTTAAATTCCATGGTTCAGATAGAGCATGTCATTTTTAAAATCAATTCTACTTTGTTTTCCTGGGTATCTTTGTTGAAAAGGATATACACATATCCTCAGCAGCAATACAGTACTGGGAGCTAGCTTTTGATGAAGGCTACACACATTTGTCTTTTGTCATAGGTTCACTAGATGTGTTAAGCTAGCTCCCAGCAGTGCATTGTTGCTCTGGCACTAACTTTAACTGTGTGTTTAATCACTTTGCAAACACGGGGTTATATGCAAGCACTAGTGCAATAATGAAATTGCTTTAATATGGAGCATTTTCTTGATGTACTGCTATAGTTCTGCACTCTGCAGGTTAAATCATCAAGCTCCTCATCACTCTTTGGCACAATTGGCATATAAATTGTACCTTTACAGTTAGTACCAAAATAAGCAAGCAGGGGTTAAATTGTTAACACTTCAGCATCTGTATAGCAGGACACCACAAAACACTCTAATCTACATAGATGTTGCACAGCCTGAAATTAGACAGTGATATTACCTCATTAATCTGTTAAAGGGGCAGTAAACCTACAAAATAATGTTATATCATTCTGCACATATCTTAGCGCAAACTTTATACAACAAAATATTGCAGCCATATTTTATAATACAGTTTTTCAGACCGCCGCTACTTGCTCTATTGAGCAGGTATGTTTTTTTTCCTAAGCGCATCTGGGCAGCTGTCTACTCACAGCCGGCCCAATCTCGCCATTAAACTCAATGTAGCTTGCTTCTGCTCTGGTCTGGTAGCAGGAGCGAGCTACATTGAGTTTAATGGCGTGATCAGGCCCGCTGTGAGTAGACAGCTGCCCAGATGCACTTTGGGGAAAAAAAAGACCCGCTCAGTAGAGCAAGGAGTGGCGGTCTGAAAAACTGTACTTTATGGCTGCAATATTTTGTTGTATAAAGTTTGCGCTCAGATAATGATATATAATTCTGCACTATGTGCAGAATTATATAACATTATTTTGTAGGTTTACTGCCCCTTTAACTGTTGTTTTGGAACTGCAGAAAACAATGTATGCAGATATGTTGTAGACTTATTTTATGTTTTACTTTTGCTAAGACACTATTGAAAGCTTCATAATTAGATGGCATTATATGAGGTACAGGTATACCCCCGCTTATACAGCGGGTTAGGGACCGTGGGCCCCGCTGTAAAGTAAAAAAACCTGCCTTAAAGTGAAAGAAGGCGGTTTTAGGCTTTTTTTTCACTTGCTAATGTGTTTTAAAAACATGTTTGAACTAACATACATTAGGGGTGCAATAGTGCTATGTTTAGTTTAACACTAGCACAGCACAGTAGTCAATAAGTATTCAATAAATACTGTACCTGTAAAATAGTGACAATTACTGTAGTAAAATTTGCCGGATTATAACACTGAGACACAGATTGCACTGCAATGCTGTAAACAGAGTGTAGATATCAAGGAAAGAGGCGCCGTATGTGTGAATCAATCATCCACTAGGTATAAGCACAAAGAAGATTCAGGGTACTCACATGGTGTAAAGGCACCCAATTGTGCCAGAAGAGGCAGGCTGGTTTTCAACAGCAAACCAGCTAGCTGAACCAAGGCAAAGACTGGATACACAGGCATGGTATTTCCCAGAGAGGTGACTGGGCTCAGGTGAAGCTTCACTACTACCAAAAGTAGCAGTCAGGAGGATGAGGGGGAGGTTATACCAAACCTTCACAAGGTAGCGTAGAGAAATGCACACAGCAATGAGAGTTACTTAAAAAACTTTGTTTAATATAACAATAAAAACAAAATTAAAAACAACTCATCTATAGTGTACAAATCAAGCAATGCAACGCGTTTCACAAGAGTGAACTGTGCATAACAAAATGGTGCCAGTCACTTTTCTTGCAATCTCATGAAAATTACAGCACTGTTTCAAAATCCTTAGAGGTTGAACTTCAGCTTCACAAAGCGCTATATTAGTGAAGCGCTATAAAATGAAGCGCTGTAAAGTGAGGTATACCTGTAAATAGTCATGATTTCTGGCAATAGGTTAATAAACCCATAAATGCCCCAGTAAATCTGGATTGTTTTGTACGTTCTCTGAATTCGAGTCCGAGCACATGAAAAGTCTGATATCTTAAGCCCCTGCTAAACAAAGCCTCAGTATATACATGGAGGAAATGAAACATGTTTCAAATTGTGCAACACTATTGAGATGCCTTACTTCACTGAAGTCAAACTATCAGAATTTGAGAACTGCTTGATAGCTTGACTTCAGTTCTTCTCTACTACCCCGACCCCCCCCTCGGCTATTATACATCATACTTCCCTTATCTGACACCTCACTACACACTGCTAATTGTGGAAGGCATCTACAGAAAAAATGTCTATAACCAATGAGACTAATGCCACAGCGACCCCTGTGTTGAAGTACTGCACTGCTCATAAATTTGTAAACCAAATGCAGACTTAATTGAACAAGGGACAGAGTTAAAATGCAGAGACAGGAAGCCAAAAAAGTGGGACAAGCCCTGGTAAAAACTGGGATAGTTGGCAGCTATGTATAAGCTGTATTATGATATGTAAATATTTACTAAATTACATAAGATATTGTTGTTTACACTTGGTTCCAAGTGTACACTTGGGACAAGCTCAGGTACACGTCCAAGGGCCCCTTCCCAAAAACCTGGGACCCTAAAATAGCCACACAATGCAAGCTCTCAATCCAACAAACTGGGAACAAGTGAAGGGATGCACAGGCTTATGTAATCACCCCAGACATATACAAAACACGGAAGTGGACTGCACTCTCAGACTGGGCTGGGTACACATCCCATGACCTGCAACATGCTCAGCCCTGGGTGCTCACTGGCACTCACAGGAAGCTGTGCTGTCCCCCAGAGTCACAGGGCAGGAAATATTACAAAACAAATTAATACTACACTTTCTCTGTGTGGTTGTAATTAATTTGTTTTGTAATTTCCCCCAATGGTTCTTGGCACCCCAGACCTGTCTGGTGTTAACTGCTCTCACCCATCAGCTGATTATTTTACCTGTGTAGTGGTTCAGCTATAATGAAAACCTGGCCTGTTGGGGGGTACTTGAGGATTGCGGTTGAGAAACAATGCTTTAGTTTAATTTAAGGCTACCTCTATTGGGTTAATATATCTGTTTCTCTGGCGTTATCATGGGCTAATGCCTCACCAGCCTCTGACCTCACCGCACAAAAAACACAATATATGTATATATATATATATATATATAGACAGTAAATATATATATATATATATATATATATTTACAAGTACATAGAACATATTTTACTATGTGCAGAACATTTGAAATATGAAATATTTACAGTAAATACACAGTTAAAAACTTTATTAAGTATGAATATTGCATAAATATGTTTGACATATTTTTATCTACTTAACTGCAAAGGGCTCCAATGTACTTCTAAATATGTCTACATATGTATTTATGTGTTTATATGTGTATATGTCTGTAAAGACATATATACACATAAAAATACATATGTACACATATATAGACATGTATATATTAGATAAACAAAAAGGAGAGAAGCGCTCAACCTGGGAAAGAACATTAGCATAATAGCTTGTTCTATGGCTAGTTACAGCCTAAGGAGCAGCCTCTTTTTGCTCAACATGTGCATTTCACAGAGAAGAATTTTCCTGTGACATATCAGTCTGATCCTGACTTAACAGTACAGTACAGTCCCAAAATACCAGGCAATACCTCTCTGAACGAGACATGTGTATGTATGTATGTATGTATGTATGTATGTAAATATTAAAGCCATTTGCCTGCCTTTTTTTCTAACACCTGAGACCTCATATCTTTGAGCCTTTATAACTTTTGTGTGTAATTTATTTTTAAAATAATGTTTATTAGATGGTGTTAATATGATTGTAAGGGGCCGAATTATCAAAGTCTGGCGGACATGATACGCTGTCGGCATTTAGCATTGCACAAGCAGTTCACTAGAACTGCTCGTGCAATGCTAAATGCCGACAGCGTATCATGTCCGCCAGACTTTGATAATTCAGCCCTTTCAATCATATTAACACCATCTAATAAACATTATTTTATAAAATAAAATTACACACAAAAGTTATAAAGGCTCAAAGATATGAGGGTCTTCAGGTGTTAGAAAAAAAGGCAGGCAAATGGCTTTAATATTTACATACATACATACATACACATGTCTCGTTCAGAGAGGGATTGCTGCCCCCTGCAGATTCTCGGCCAATCGGCCGCTAGCACGGGGTGTCAATAAACCCGATTGTATTTGATCGGGTTGATTGCTGTCCACCGCTCAAAGGCGACGGACCAGTTAAGGAGTAGCGGTCTTAAGACTGTTGCTTCTTAACTGCTGTTTCTGGCGAGCCTAAAGGCTCACGCGGAAACAAGGGAAAGAGGGGCCATTCGGCCCTTGTTAAATTGACCCCTAAGTGTACTTTGTAATGTATTTTTGATGTGTTTTGTGCAACTTTTAAAATCAGGGCTCTGAGGTTGCAGTAATTATTCTAGCGTAAATCGCGATTATGCTCACACGTTGGCATTTACTTTCAATTTGTAATATGAGCGCACACTCGTAATCTAGCCCTAAATAAATGCTAGATAAAATGATGAATTCAAAGAAAAGATTAGTCTGAGAATAACATGTAGATGCATTTTTTAAAGTATCATTAGCTGTTTAAATATTAACAAAATAAGTGTAAAGTTTTACTGTCTATAAAACCATGAGAGCTGCCATGTTGTAACTTAGGTTACCTTCTCTGATATGGCCTATTAGGGACAGTTATAAACAGGTCAGTAGAAGGTGCAGCCAATGGCTGGGTAGAATATAACAGTGTCCTGCATTTCCCTTTCTATCAGTAACTGAAAAGCTCACAATTTCAGAATGGAATTACAGGAAAAGGGGACAAAATAAATAATGAAAGTTTATTGCAGACTTTTTTTATATGTACGATTTATCATTTTATATTAATATCTCAAAGTGTTTAATGTCCCTTTAATAATAATAGTTTATTTCAGGTCTAAAAAAAACACTTAATTTTACAATGGTATTTTGGATTATGCTCAAGTGCAACACTTAAAGGGACATAAAACCCACATTTTTTTCTTTTATGATTTAGATATAGAATACAATTTTTAAAAAGTTTCCAAATGATTTCTATTATCAAATTTGCTTCATTCTCTTGTTATTCTTTGTTGTAGAGATATCTTGATAGGTAGCGGGCACATGTCTGAAGCACAACATTACAGGAAATAGTTCGGCCATCTTGTGCTCTTGCTAATGAATAACATTGTTGCAAAACTGCTGCCACATGCACACTCCTGAACCTACCTTCTTGATTTTCAACAAAGGATAACAAAAAAAAAGAAAATGTGATAATAGAAGTAAATTGGAAAGTTATTTCAAATTTTATGTTCTATCTGAATAATGAAAGATTTTTTGCGAGTTTTTATATCCCTTTAAATAACCACTTGTAATATGAGCACCATCAGCGCTCTAATAGAGTTCCCTGAGCAATTGAATAAAAGTATAGGGCCCACTAAAACAATTCTGGACGCATTAAGATACTTTGGTTATAATATTTAACCTTCCACTTGTAATACTATATTGTGCATTACTCTTTGCGCAAGGTCACTGAAAAGATAACACCCTGTGCTATTGTGCAACACTTGTAATCTTGCCCACAGTATTTTATTGATAATTGTTGTTACAAAATGGAAATAATGCATAATGGCATTTGTAAGTAGGTAAACATGAGAGAACGCTGGATAAAATTCTTACCAACCCCCTTTTTACTCGTGCCCCCAAAGTATAATTAGAATAATATAATGCCAATCATAAATTAGGAATTAAAAATGCAATTTACTGACAGTAGTGAAACCAATACTGAAGATAATAAAATTTTAAATGGTCTGAATAATGCAGCAAGTCGATAAATACCAATAGGCCAGTGCTTCGACAAATTTGTTTAAAAATTATGAGCCACTAAGGGTATCTAGGAGCCAGATATACCTTTAAGGTTAGGGGCGCAGGCAGATGCTATTTTTATATAAATATATGGAGAGAACAACCCAAAAAGTTAGGAGCCAAGGGTAGAATTTAGGAGTCAGTGGCTGGCCTGGCTCTGGGTTTGTTGAGTCCTGCATAATTAAACATATACTCTATTTACAAAAAAAGATAACACAATAATAACAACCATTCTTGTATACCTTGTATTATGCAAGGCACATGTTGGGGAAAGCATCTGTCAATGATGCCATAATAAATACCAAGGAAAACATAACCCCCCCTGTACAAGTGTATGCTTGAAGTAGTAATGAGAATGCAATCATTGGAATGGTGGAAATGTGTCCTAATACATAGAGTAGATTACAAGTGGCAGTGCTGTTTTTGCTCAATATTTATAGTTTTATTTCTTCCACAAGTATACTGTGAGCATCTGTGTGCTTGTATAAACAAGTTGAAAGTAATTTTTTTTTACTCAAGCTAGCAGATACCTCCCACCTTTGTAGCTACATATTAGGGACTTGGAGGTTGAGGTGGGGGGCATTGATGTATTGTGGAAGGGGGCCACATCAGAGCAGTGGAGTCACAGGTAGATAGTGGGCAGTGTAATGGGTGTGTCTGAGCACCAGTGGGCGTGTCTGGCTGGTCTTTGGGGCAAAACTAAGGGAAATTCTGCACATATAGAACATGGCTGTCTCAGGGAAAGGCAGGACATAAGGTCAGAATTAGGGACTATCCCTCTCAAATAGGGACAGTTGGGAGGTTAGAGAGTGCAAATACTGCTTGTGTGCAAAAGATCAGATTAGCAATTAACTGTTTAATATCCATTTCACAATGGGAAACACAGCCTGTTTCATTGTAATAAAAAAGCACTAAGCAGTGGTTTATAATTAAAGCACCAGTAAATACATGTCAGGTTTTTGCCCTTTCTCACTGCCCCTTTAACTAATCTTCATGATCTCCATAAATACCGGCCTACCAGTTAGCCTCCTTGCTTGGTAATTGTTCATTTTGCTACTAACTGAGCTGCACTCTGATTAGCTCTCCGCTTCAGAGTATCACGCCTGTTACAATTCTCTGTGCCTGTCAGAACTTTTCACAGCTTCATCCGGATCTGCCGCCCTCTGTGACGTCACACGCCAAGCAGAGCGCCTTACCAGCTTTCCACTTTAAGCTAAACTGCTTCATCGGAGCTGACCTTGCACACTGTTTTTCCTAAATCCTTTTTACCTCTGATTTCCAGGTACTACAATACGCATTATTTGTATACTTTTGTAATATTTGGCCATTACCTTATTTTTCTATTTTGCGCATAAATCATGCTTTATATGTTTACTATTTTTACTCTGACATTTAGTTCACAGTCAGCGGGTTGATGTATCACTATCACCCTGCTAATACTATGTGAAGCCTTACCTACCTGTGAGCTATTATTCATAAATCAAATGCAAGTTGTGTCTGTTGTGCTTTTAACACATTACTCCGGGGTAATGCCTATGTAACTGCTCTTTGTACACAATTTTGCTACAACTACATAATATTTTGCTAACCTCAGTGGCTGTGGTCCAATCCAATCTTTGTTTTGGTTGCAGGCATTATTTGTGAGCCTGACAGAAATACCAAGCCATAAAAAATAAAATGGACCCAACTGAAATGGCCTCGCACATACAAACACTTACTACTAAAGTTGATCTCCTTACTGAAGGACTTAACACACTTAAGTTAGAAAATGACAACTTAAAAACGTACATTAAAGATGTTGTGGAGAGGAAACCCCCCCCCACAAGAACCGCATATCAGGCTACCCAGAAACCCTTCTCTGGGGACAGAAAGGTCTTTAGAGAATTTAAAAACTCATGCTACCTACTGTTTACCCTTAAGCCGTTCACTTACCCCCAACGATAGGAAATTGTGGTCATAACTTTTACCCTATCTCAGAGCTGAGCCCAGATGCATGGGCAATACTTTCCTTGAACAGAATGATGATATCCTTAATTCTCTAGACTCCTTTTTCTCTGCTTTAGCACAAATTTATGAGGACCCCCTTTAAACAACAAACTGCTGAAAATGCTATGAGGTCCCTAAAGCAGAGGAAAAGAGAGGGTAGAGGAATACATAGCAGAATTTAAGAGGTGGGGCCCCTGATACCCAGTGGAACAACTTGTCCCTTCGTAACCAATTTAGGCTAGGTCCTCTCTGAGGCCATTAAGGATGAGCTGTCACGCACTCAAATACCACCCACCCTAGAACAGCTCATCAGACCTCAGCATTTGCATTGATAGGAGACTTAGGGAAAGACATCACGAAAAGATCCCTACCATGATTTACACCAGGCACAAAACTACAAACTCAGGAGAAGCTAAGACGTAGGTCTCTGAACTTATGCATGTACTGTGACCGCAGATGATCATGGGGTAAAAGACTGCCCAAATCTTCCCCGTCAGAAAATGGGTAGCAAAACACACCCTCTTGTTCTATTAAAACTTGTACTCAAAATCTAGCCATTACTGCAATATGCCTCTTGTATTACAGTGGGACCAAACACGAGTGAACTTCAAGGATTATTGACTCAGGAGCCGCCCTATCATACTTGGATGTGAATTTCTGTAACTAAATAAAATACCCCTTCTCAAGAAATTGTGTCCTGTTCCTTTAAGGGGTATAGATGGTGAACTTTTGTCCTCAGGACCTGTCTTATATGAAACCATTCCTATTCTCATGTCAACCCCCTGTAACCCTAGGGAATTTGTTAAGTTTGATGTTATCACATCCTCCCGGATTTCCCTCTAATTTTAGGCTTAGAGTGCTCAGGCAACACGACCCCTTGTATCTCATGGTCCTCACTTACAATTCAATTTAACTCTAATTACTGTAAATCCACCTGTTTCCACACTTACTTCTACAGCCATCTACAGATTCTCACATATCCATTGTTCCCCCAGAATATCCAGGAATTCCTCTCATGTATTCAGTAAAACTGAATCTGAGAACTCCCTCCACACAGACCGTCATGACTGCCCTATAGATTTTCTTCCTGGAGCAGTCATACCCTGCGGACATATTTTTCCACTGTCTAAACCCGAGCTACAACACCTAAGAACATATCTTGATGATAACTTAAAAAAGGGTTTCATCAGACACCCTCAACCTCGCCATCCGCCGCTGGAATCTTCTTTGTGAAAAACAAAGATGGGTATCGCTCAGGACGCATAGTCGACTACAGGTAACAACTGAAACAAAGTGACTGTAAAGAATCGCTACCCCCTTACCCCCTCATATCCGAATTAATAGAGCGTCTACAGGGATCCAAAATTTTACCTAAGCTGGATCTCCGTGGAGCTTATAATTTGATCAGAATGCGGGCAGGAGATGAATGGCTGACCGGCATTCCGTAACACGGTATGGGCTGTTTGAATATGTCGTCATGCCATTCGGTCTCTGCAATGCTCCTGACACTTTCCAGCATCTGATCAACGACATTTTTCCAAGGATATTTTGGATTCCTTTGTAGTTCATATATCTGGACGATATTCTCATTTTTTCCAAAACCCTAGCTGAAACATAAGAATCATGTCCGCCAAGTTCCCTCACACCACGCCTACAAAGTAATTCATTATTTGTGAAAGCAGAAAAATGTATCTTCCATACCAACAGCATTCCCTTCCTAGGATACATTATATCTGACAAAGGCATATGCATGGATAATAATAAAATCCCAAGCAGTTCTGAACTGGCCTATTCCCAACCACTAGGAAAGAGGTTCAAAGCTTCCTTGGATTCGCAAACTTTGTATAGGAAGTTTATTAAGAACTATTCCATGCTCGCAAACCTCTTACTAATTTAACCAAAACAGAACATCACAATTTGCATGGACACCCCACGCTCAAAATGCCTTTCCGACCATCTTAAAACAAGTTTCACTACAGCCCCATACTCAGGTTATCCTAACACAGAATTAACCTTTTGTATTGGAAGTCGATGCTTCTGATTTCGCTCTCGGTGCAGTCTTGTCACAAAGAGATGCATTCCAACAACCTCTACATCCTGTCGCCCTATTACTCCAGGACTCTAACAGACGCAGAGAGACCAATACCCGATTGGAGAAAAAGAGCTTCTTGCACATCAAAGCAGCATTTGAACAATGGAGACACTTACTTGAAGGCTCCACAACACCCACCATAGTATATACTGATCACCGTAATTTACAATACCTCAAGACCACTAGAACCCCTTTCCGCACGTCAAGTACGTTGGAATCTGTTCTTCTCTAGGTTCAACTACCTCATCACTTACCGGGCTGCCAATAAGAACGGAAAGGCAGATGCTCTATCACGTTTGCCAGGTATTGAACATCACTCCCCTACCCCTCAATTGGTTATCCCCAAGGAAAACATTCTTCTCTTCTCAGCTGACACTACTACATACCTACGGACTGAACAACTAAAGACACAGCATTACCTTACTAACTTATTACTCAAGAATTCAGCTGGTCTCTACTGCTACCAGGGCAAGATATACTATCCCACCATCACCTTCGTAACCAGCTACTGAAATCTGCTCATGATTCACACCTTGGGGGGACACTGTGCATAACTAAAACCAAGGAACTAATTATCAGATCCCTATGGTGGCCAACTATAACATCTGATGTGACCAGGTACATTAACTCCTGTTATGTTTGTACTACTACAAAGAGGATTAAAAGACCACCTTACGGCTTGTTACTATCTATTCGCTACTCCTGATAAGCCATGGCAGCACATTGCTCTCGACCTATATAGTGGATTTACCAAACTCTAGTAATTACACAACAATTCTAGTTGTAGTGGACCTTATTCAGCAAAATGCTTCCACCTGATTCCATATCACAAGTTACCTACTGCTGCTGAAAACATACAACTACTAATGACTAACGTATTTAAATTACATGGCTTACCCTCTCAACATCCTCACAGATCGTGGATCGCAATTTACCAGTGCCCTATGGTCTGCCTTCTGCGAACAATTCTGCATCGAGAAAAGATTATCTTCCCTCATACCATCCACAGACTAAGGGCCAAACTGAACGCTGCAATCGTGGGTGGAACAGTTTCTACGCTCTTATTGTCATACTGCACAAAACACCTGGTCCCCAATACCTTCATTATGCCGAATTTGTTTTCAACAACACTGTACATTCTACTACCAAACAGACTCCTTTCTATATTAATTATGGGTTCCACCCCAAATTTCACTTTCTCCCCGAAAAAAACATATTTCAGATCTCACTTCCTCCATTGTCACCAACTTTGCCACCATCAAACGAACCATTGAAACTGCTAAAGTTGTGCAAAAGAGGTATTATGATCGAAAACATATTCCTCCTCCTGCTTATTCTGTTGGTGACCTTGTGTGGCTTTCCACCAAAAATCTCGTTTATGTACACCCTCAAGGAAACTCTCCACCTCTGTTCATAGGTCCGTTTCCCATCCTGCGCATCATCAACTGTAATGCTGTCCGTCTCACATACCCTCCATGCTCAAGATACACCCTACATTTCCATGTATCTCTGCTTAAAACCTTATAAACATCTACGTGATCATCCAACTGGACAATCCCTACCTCCGGTCCTCTATTGACCCCGAACATGGAGTATGAAGTAGAGAACATCCTGGATTCTAGAAGAAGAGAGGCATTCTACAGTACTTGATTAAATGGAAGGATATCTCTCAGAACAAAACTCCTGGGAACCATCATCCAACATATCAGCTCCTAGACTCATCTCCAGATTCCATCAACGCAACCCTGACCGTCCTACTTCTTGAGCACCGGAGTTGCTCTTAGGGGGGGGAGTCCTGTCAGGTTTTTGCCTTTCTCACTGCCCCTTTAACTAATCTTCAGGATCTCCATAAATACCGGCCTCCCAGTTACCTCCTTGCTTGGTATTGTTCATTGTTGCTACTAACTGAGCTGCACTCTGATTAGCTCTCCAGCTTCAGAGTATCACGCCTGTTACAATTCTCTGTGCCTGTCAGAACTTTTCACAGCTCATCCGGATCTGCCGCCTCTGTGACGTCACACGCCAAGCAGAGCGCCTTACAGCTTTCCACTTTAAGCTAAACTGCTTCATCGGAGCTGACCTGCACACTGTTTTTCCTAAATCCTTTTACCTCTGATTTCCAGGTACTACAATACGCATTATTTGTATATTTTTGTAATATTTGGCCATTACTTATTTTTCTATTTTGCGCATAAATCATGCTTTATATTGTTTACTATTTTTACTCTGACATTTAGTTCACAGTCAGGTTGCTGTATCACTATCACCCTGCTAATACTTGTGAAGCCTTACCTACCTGTGAGCTATTATTCTTAAATCAAATGCAAGTTGTGTCTGTTGTGCTTTTACACATTACTCCGGGGTAATGCCTATGTAACTGCTCTTTGTACACAATTTGCTACAACTACATAATATTTTGCTAACTCAGTGGCTGTGGTCCAATCCAATCTTTGTTTTGTTGCAGGCATATTTGTGAGCCTGACAATACAGTAGATTTGCATAATCAACAAATACATGATAGAAAGACAATGCAATAGCACTCAGTCTGAATTTCAAATGAGTAGTAGATTTTTTTTCAGATAAATTTCAAAGTTATCTCTATTTCCTCTCCCACTGTATCATGTGACAGCAATCAGCCAATCACAAATGCATATACGTATACTGTAAATTTTTGCACAAGCTCAGTGGGAGCTGGTGACTCATTTGCTAATGGAAGTAAATTGGAAAGATTTTTAAAATTGCATACTCTATATGAATCATGAAAGTTTAATTTTGACTTGAGTGTCCCTTTAAAAGGGACAGTGTACTGTAAATTGGTTTCCCCTGAATGTGTTCCCAATTACTTATTACAGCAGCTGCAGAGTATAAAATGTATAAGAAATTGCTCATTTATGTGTGAATAATATTGCTGAATTTCCTCTTTGAAACCACAGCCCATCAACAAAAGTTTAGCTTGCAGAAAGTTTAAACACTCTTACCTTATCTCTGTCTCTATACAATACTTAGACAGAACAATTAAAAATTAAAATTTTAGAATTGTATTTCTCCCGCTTCCAACTGGGAGTGTAATTTATTTTGCTAGCTGTGTTTACATAGCTTTTCAATAAAACATTTCAGTATAGGTAGGAATACCACATACAAAATCAACTTTTTCAAATACTGATATAAAGATAAAGGAGCTATTTGTAAACTATTTTATGTACTCCAATAGGTCAAATAGATCATTGGGAACAAATTAAAGGGCACAACATGTTTGTGTAAACTGTCCCTTTAAAAGAAATCATTGCAATATACAGGTGAAACTCGAAAAATTAGAATATTGTGAAAAAGTTAATTTATTTCACTAATGCAACTTAAAAGGTGAAACTAATATATGAGATAGACTCATTACATGCAAAGCAAGATAGTTCAAGCCGTGATTTGTCATAATTGTGATGATTATGGCTTACAGCTCATGAAAACCCCAAATCCACAATCTCAGAAAATTAGAATATCACATGCAATCAATAAAACAAGGATTGTACATAGAACAATATCGGACCTGAAAAGTATAAGCATGCATACTGTATGTACTCAGTACTTGGTTTGGGCCCCTTTTGCAGCAATTACTGCCTCAATGCGGCGTGGCATGGAAGCTATCAGCCTGTGGTACTACTGAGGTGTTAGGGAAGACCAGGATGCTTCAATAGCGGCCTTCAGCTCTTCTGCATTGTTCGGTCTCATGTCTCTCAACTCTCTCTTGGCAATGCCCCATAGATTCTCTATGGGGTTCAGGTCAGGCGAGTTTGCTGGCCAATCAAGCACAGTAATCCCATGGTCATTGAACCAGGTTTTGGTGCTTTTGGCAGTGTGGGCAGGTGCCAAGTCCTGCTGGAAAATGAAGTCAGCATTCCCATAGAGCTCGTCTGCGGAAGGAAGCATGACGTGCTCAAAAATCTGCTGGTAGATGGCTGCGTTGACCCTGGACTTAATGAAGCACAGTGGACCAACACCAGCAGATGACATGGCTCCCCAAATCAACACAGACTGTGGAAACTTCACACTGGACTTCAAGCATCTTGCAGTGTGTGCCTCTCCATTCTTCCTCCATACTCTGGGTCCTTGGTTTCCAAATGAGATGCAAAATTTGCTCTCATCAGAAAAGAGGACTTTGGACCACTGAGCAACAGACCAGGTCTGTTTTTTTTTAGCCCAGGTAAGACGCTTCTGACGTTGTTTGTTGTTTAGGAGTGGCTTGACAAGAGGAATACAAGATTTGAAGCCCATGTCCAGGATCCGTCTGTGTGTGGTGGCTCTTGATGCACTGACTCCAGCCTCAGTCCACTCCTTGTGAAAGTCCCCAACACTTTTGAATGGCCTTTTCCTGACAATCCTCTCCAGGCTGTGGTCATCCCTTCTGCTTGTGCACCTTTTTCTTCCACACTTTTCCCTTCCACATAACTTTCTATTAATGTTTATTATTTATAAAATGTACACAAAACATTGCCTTTATACAATGGGTACAATAAAATACAAAACAATAATAATACATGATATATGCACAAAAATTTAACATAGAACAGGTAGGAAATATATCATCAACAATGGCAGGTGCATTCTGTTTTGAGATATGTAGAGAGGGATCTCTTAAAGGATATTAGGCATGGGGAAGGTTTGAAAGTGTGCGGGAGGTCGTTCCATAATTGTGGTGCTCTGTAGGAAAAGGAGGATCGAGCTGCTTTCTTTTTGTATTGAGGCACGCTAAATAATGTGCTGGTACTGGATCGGAGGTTATAGGAGGTGGGAATAACCGGTGAGAGCATACTGCTCAGGTAGGGTGGGAGCTTCCCAGAAAAGCTTTTAAACACAAGGCAGGAAAGATGGAGGATGCGTCTGGATTCCAGCGACAGCCAGTTTAGTTCTTTTAGCATGTCACAATGGTGGGTCCTGTAGTTACATTGTAGCACAAAGCGGCAGAACGAGTTATACAATGTATTAAGTTTATTAAGGTGAGTTTGCGGTGCTGGTGCATATACTACATCCCCATAATCCACGATTGGCATCAGCATTTGCTGTACAATATTTTCCTTTACAGTAGGGCTGAGGCAGGATTTGTTTCTGTACAGGGCACCTATTTTTGGATAAAGTTTAGATGCCAGTTTTTCTATATGGAGGCCAAAAGATAGATTGGGGTCTAACAACATACCCAAGTATTTAAAAGAGTGGACTGCGGTCAGTGTGCAATTTGATTTTGTTTTGATGCATAGATGGGAATTTTGTAGTTTGTGTAGTTTAGGTCCTGTTCCAAAGATCATTGTGACAGTTTTGTCAGTGTTTAGGAAGAGTTTGTTTTTTGAGATCCACTTTTCTACCTCTGTGAACTGGTCTTGGAGTACTGCTTCAAGCTGCGGTAGATCGGAATTGTTTGCATAGATTACCGTGTCATCTGCATACATGTGTACAGTTGAGGATTTGCAGACATTAGGCAGATCATTTATAAACAATGTGAATAGCAGGGGGCCGAGAATGGAACCTTGGGGAACACCACACGTGACTGGGAGAGGGAGGGAGTTGCTGTCAGAAATGGAGACATATTGTGATCGATCCGATACATATGATCGAAACCAGGTTAGCGGACGATCACCAATACCTGAGTTTTTTAGTTTGAGCAGTAGTATGTCGTGGTCTACTGTGTCAAAGGCCTTTGCAAAATCAAGGAAAATAGCTCCAGATAGGTCTCCTTGTTCCATTCCAGTGCTTTGATACAGCACTTTGGGAACATCCAACTTCTTTTGCAATTATCTTTTGAGGCTTTCCCTCCTTATGGAGGGTGTCAATGATGGTTTTCTGCACAACTGTCAGGTCAGCAGTCTTTCCCATGATTGTGATTCCTACTGAACCAGACTGAGAGACCATTTAAAGGCTCAGGAACCTGGGAACATCCAACTTCTTTTGCAATTACATTTTGAGGCTTTCCCTCCTTATGGAGGGTGTCAATGATGGTTTTCTGCACAACTGTCAGGTCAGCAGTCTTTCACATAATTGTGATTCCTACTGAACCAGACTGAGAGACCATTTAAAGGCTCAGGAACCCTTTGCAGGTGTTATGGCTTAATTAGCTGATTAGAGTGGGGCACTTTGAGCCTAGAATATTGCACCTTTTCACAATATTCTAATTTTCTGAGATTGTGGATTTGGGGTTTTCATGAGCTGTAAACCATAATCATCAAACTTATGACAAATCACTGCTTGAACTATCCTGCTTTGCATGTAATGAGTCTATCTCATATATTAGTTTCACCTTTTAAGTTGCATTAGTGAAATAAATGAACTTTTGTACAATATTCTAATTTTTCGCGTTTCACCTGTATATTATCCACCTATTTAAATGGATTTTTAAAATGTATTATTTTAAACTTAATTTCTGCTAGGAACTGGCAGAATAAAACGTAAAGGGACAATAAACAATAAGGCCAGATTACAAGTTGAACGTTATTTAACACTCCCGCACAAGTGTTAACTGTGCTAGAGGTAAGCTTTTTGCGCTTGTAGGGTTGTGCTTGTATTATGAGTTGAAAGCAAAAAATGTTTGCTCGCACACAAACCCGACAAGCACAAAAAGTCGAACTTAGAATATTGCATGCAAAATAACCTATTCTCCAAAGAAGTCAACGGAGCAAAAAAAGTGAAAAAACAATATTGCACACAAAAGTTATAGGGGCTCAAAGATATGAGATCTCAGGTGTTAAAAAAAAGGCTGCAAAGAGATTTAACATTGATATACATACATGTACATGTCTAAAGATGGATATTTATGTATATATATATATATATATATATATATATATATATATATATATATATATATATATATGTGTGTGTGTGTGTGTGTATTTATGTATTTACAGACATATATACACATATAAACACATGTAAAAGCATATTTATGCAATATTCATGTTTAATAAAAGTTTTAACTATGTTTATACTGTAAATATTTGACATTCCAATGTTCTGAACATAGCATATTATTCTTAGTATTTATAAATAGATAGTCATATATATATATATATATATATATATATATATATATATATATATATATATATATATATATATATATATACCAATGCCTAATTTTTCTTTGGATTTGCTGCTTGTGACCAAGGCTCCAGTGGGGGCTGAAACGTTATGCTTATTTGGCATTAAATTGGTGATTCATCATATCTCTGGTGCTGGTTGTTATTGGTGTGGGATACTACGGATCAACACTGGGTCCTGTCCTACTTCAGTGTAAACTATATTTATATATATATATATATAGAAAAACAAGCAAGGGGAAGGCACTCACCGTTTAAAATATAACTTTTTATTCGCAGATTAACATTTTCGGGGTTGCCCCCGTCCTCAGACCAAACGAACACATAACAAACTCACCCTTTTATGAAAAACCTCATCACCGCATAATTGCTGACAGCTGTTCTCCCAATGCGTGCAGCACACACAACTGCGCATGCATGGACCCATTACGGGGCCCAGCAGAGAGCAAAATTAAACAATTGTCAATCCCATCACCATAGTAACGTAACACCACCGTGTCCTATTCACCTAAAATAGCAATCGCATAGAGCCATAGTCACATATACCTAGCTATCTATCCAAGTCAGCACACAAATAGCTACACACTGTATATCATAACATAAAGCCAGGTATGTCCATTCTCATTCTCTTGGTCGAGCAGAACTACTGTTGCCTAGCAACCACAAAACATTAACCAGGGCCAGCCAACAGGGCTGCCACTAGAAATTTTGGGGCCCCTGACTTAACCTTTGATCAGGGCCCCCCCCCTTTGACATGTGCAATTTTTGACCAAGTGACTAAAATGTATATGCACTTTATTCTTAAGTGTCTATTTAAACTTGGAAATGTTGTAAAGGTAGTAACATACACTGAAACACACACACACACTCACACATAAGGATTCACATATAGACACTCTAGCAAACAAGCAAAGAAACTCAGACACAGACACCCAAACAGACACTCAGCACTTGTTTACATTGACCTGACAAGTAATGAGGTAAACTACAGTTTTGTAAAAAAAGGAGATTTAGAAAACAAAATATGGAGTTCTGATTATCTTTTTGTAAAGGAAGATGCCAACTAAATGATGACAACAGCATGCAGTGGCTGAAAGGAAGGGCCCTGAACTGCCTAAACAATAATTTAAAGGTTAAATGGTGGAGTGGTTACTTCCGGAAAGGTCTCATTAGTCTCAAAGTCTGTAGAAAGATGTGAATAATCAGTAGTAAGGTCAAAATGTCCTAAAAAGGAACAGACAATGGACACACACACACACACAAACTCAAACTTGCACATACACCCAAGGAAACACCAACAGAGACAGCCTCAGAAAACACACAAAGACATACACACACACAGACACAGAGACACCCACAGAAAACACAGAAAGACATACATACACACCCTCACTGAGACATCCACAGAAAACACACAAAGACATACACACACGCACCCTCACAGAGACACCCACAGAAAATACACACCCTCTCAGAGACATCCACAGAAAACACAGACATACACACACACACACCCTCAGAGACATCCACAGAAAACACAGACATACACACCCACCCTCACAGAGGCATCCAGAGAAAATGCACAAAGACAAACACACGCCCACCCTCACAGAGACACCCATAGCAAAAGCTCAAAGACATATGCACACACCCTCACAGACATCCACAGAAAATGCACAAAGACATACACACCCACCCTCACAGAGATACCAACAGAAAAAAAATACATACACACTCATAGAGACACAAACCAAAGCACAAAGACATAAACACAGACACCCACAGAAACACTCACAGGAGGAAACATTTATGCACCTTGCATCCCCTAAATCAACAGTGTGTGACATGCATGATAAAAAAAATGCAGAAATTAAGAGATTACTTTTTAAAGAATCATATTTGTAAATGTGCAAACAAAAATAATTCTGTGAATTCAAAATTGTACATTAATGATCTGGGTAGATGGCTAGATGAAGAAAAGTACTTTTAAAAGGTTGACATATGTTTGTTTGATATTTTCCCCATTTTCCCTAACCAAGAGCACCACTTCAAATATAGTGTACAAATCTTACCATCTGTCAGCTGTACTTGTGGATTTTGAAAATGCTGTACTCTATATGGTCTTGGTGGAACCATAAGCTGTGGTACTCATACCATTAGATCTGGTTAAATGCAGGATTTAAGCTTGATGGTATGCATTTCAAAATTAAGTCAGCTGTAGAGTAAACTGAACAGTTTTAAGTTAACCTGTCTCATTTCCAACACTGAGCAATCTTAGTCTGAGAGTATAAAATGTTATGCAGATGTAAAAATCTTAGATAAAATGCCTCCTTGTATCTGGAAAGTCCTTGCATAAAGGGGCAGTAAACTGGAATGTAATATATATCATTTGTGTATTGAGGAGGAAACATTTCTGCATGGTTTTAAATATAGAATTGCTACAGCATTGTCAAATAATCATAAATACACTGCTGCTAAAAAAATGTGTTTTTATGGACCCCTGGCCCCACCATACAACTACTACCAAACTGAAGTTACAATCTTAAATTGCACAAAGAAATAAAAAACATTTGCTAAGTAAGTCCTACCTCCTCTGCAAATGAAAGTGATCAGCCGCCTGACTCAGGCACACACTCTACAAACAAAGTGCCAAGTCTGTCTCACACTGTGCATAGTGGTTTAGTGCACACTCAGAAATCCTCTCAAATGCTAATACTTTACTCCTTGTAATAACATTTCCCATGCTCAATTAGCACTCTGCTGTAGTACCCACTGGTGGCTGCCAAAATGTAAAAAAAAAAAAAAAAATTTTTTTTTTTTTTAGTTCTTGCCTCATGGGGCCCCCCTAGCCCATTGGGCCCCTGACAGGAGTCACCCCTGTCACCCCCTGATGGCGGCCCTGCCAGCCAATGACTAGTAAACACACACCCACTTCCTCTGAACGTATCGCTCACAACACCTGCCCACAGATAAACACCCTGCCTACAATCAATAACACAGCACTAACACTCAAATAAACAACATCCATTCAACAACTTAAAAAACTATATTGCTATACACACACACAACTAGCTAAATGTAACAAACATCAAACCAGCACTCCTACACCATCATCACAAGCTCATCACGTAATTCCATGAAGAAAAACAACATAAAACCTCGTATCAATACTCCCTCCATATGGACTACGCCATACTATACTGTAGTAAAACGCAATACTAATTATGTACAATCGGCACTAGTGCACAAACCTACACCACCTTGTGTTTCCTCCCTTAGGATCTAACTGACATCGGACATTGTGAACCAAGCAAATGTACCCCTGTCAAAACATAATGCACAACCTCTATATAAGATAACCAAGTCAATCCTAAATATCCTTGCCCACACAAAAGCCACCAACCATATATATATATATATATATATATATATATATACTAGTCCCAAAGCCCATGTACACGGGCCATTTTTTGCAGTACAGCGGTCCCACCCCTTGCTCTCTCTCTATCCCCCCTCTCTTTTGTGCTCTCTCCCCCTCTCTTTTGTGCTCTCTCCCCCCTCTCTTTTGCTGTCTCTCTCCCCCCTCTCTTTTGCTGTCTCTCTCCCTCCTCTCTTTTGCTGTCTCTCTCCCTCCTCTCTTTTGCTGTCTCTCTCCCTCCTCTCTTTTGCTGTCTCTCTCCCTCCTCTCTTTTGCTGTCTCTCTCCCTCCTCTCTTTTGCTGTCTCTCTCCCTCCTCTCTTTTGCTGTCTCTCTCCCCCTCTCTTTTGCTTTCTCTCCCCCCCCCTCTCTTTTGCTGTCTCTCTCCCTCCTCTATTTTGCTGTCTCTCTCCCTCCTCTCTTTTGCTGTCTCTCTCCCTCCTCTCTTTTGCTGTCTCTCTCCCTCCTCTCTTTTGCTGTCTCTCTCCCCCCTCTCTTTTGCTTTCTCTCCCCCCCTCTCTTTTGCTCTCTTTCCCCTCTCTCTTTTGCTGTCTCTCTCCCCCTCTCTTTTGTGCTCTCTCCCCCCTCTCTTTTGCTGTCTCTCTCTCTCCCTATCCCCCCTCTTCTGCAATCTCTATCCACCCTGCCTTTTCTGTTCTCTCTATCCCCCCTCTTTAGAGCTCTCCGTCTCCCGGCATCTGGCCCGGCCCGGCCCCGCCCGCGTCAATACCCGGCCCCACCCCGTCCACATCGCGGCCGGCCACGCCCACGTCATGCCCGCACGGTCACACCCACTCCGTACCCAGCCATCCACGCCCACTCCTCCACCACACAACGCCAGGAGCGCAGTCTCTACTGCGCATGACAGCTTCGGACAAACACACTTGCTCGCCGTATTCAGCGAGGTCTGGCGGACCTGATCCGCAGTGTCGGATCAGGTCCGCCAGACCTTGATAAATATGCCCCAATGTATGAAGGTGTTTGCACAACCTTTTTTTCAACGTTGTGATTGTCATTATGTATTCTTGCATTTCTATTGGCTCTTGTTTGCTGTGTCATATTACATATAACTGACTAATTAATATATTTGTCAGGACCACCGGATAGCGAAGGATTATTAATAAAGGGACACTCAAGTCAAAATACACTTTTATGATTCAGAAAGAGCATAGTTTTAAGACACTTTCCAATTTACTTCCATTATCAAATTTTGCACAGTCTTTTTATATTCACACTTTCTAGGGAACAAGATACTAGTCTGTGATTTGCTGATGTCTGTCAAATGACACAGGGAGCTGGAAAATGGGAGACAATATACATTTCCCAGAAAAAAAAATCTACTGCTTATTTGAAATTCAAAGTAGGTGTTATTGCCTGGTCTGTTTATTCTGCACTTGTTAATTATAAATTGTTTTATATATGTATAATACTGTAAATGGTTTTTAACTTTTGTTGATCGCTTTTCTAGTTAAGAACAAGATTTTGTGTACAGGTTATTAATATAATAATAGCCACATATTTTTTTGTTTTACAATAGTGCATTTTTTCTTAATATTGCACTATATAAAACTTGTTTTTAAAAGAAGATGGCTTTCTAAACTTTACAGTATATTTGTATAGCCGCTAACAGTTCACATGGTAATCACACTTTACCGAGCGTGTTCTCTTTTAAAAGGACATGATACCCAAATATTGAAGCACTTGGCTAGAAAATATAACATGAACATCTCTATGTAAAAAAGAAAGATATTTTACCTTGAAATTTTCTCAGTAGCCACATTCCAGTGAAAAGGGACTTTTAGTAGCCAATAAGGATGCTAGTCCAGGGGACTTGCAAGGAAGCCTTTATGTGGAATGTGCAGGCATAGTCATGTACCACAGTCATGTTACTTACTTCCTCAGTATAAGGATGTATACTATAAAATCTCATGAGATTTCTCAGCAGCCACATTCCAGTGAAAAGGGACTTTTAGTAGCCAATAAGGATGCTAGTCCAGGGACTTGCAAGGAAGCCTTCATGTGGAATGTACAGGCATAGTCATGTGCCACAGTCATGCTACTTACTTCCTCAGTATAAGGAAGGATGTATACTATAAAATCTCATGAGATTTAAGTAAAATACCATGAGATCACAGTAAAATGTGAATAGATAAAGCTGATTGGCTGTTTTTCCCCAACATGCAGCTGACAGTATCTGAAGGATAAGTGTCCACATAACATTTACTCTCATAAGCTGAAGAAATTTTGAGGTAAAATATTTTGCTTTTTTAATAAAAAGTAATACAATTTTCTTGTAAGCTTTAATTTTACAGTTATGCTGCACCACTTAATTTAGCATATGGGCATTATGAGTATGACCTTTTAAGTAAAACTGTTTAGTACAGTGTGAACTTTTTTCACATTTATTTTGTATAATTGGATTGTGATGCTAAAGTAGCTGTTATTGCATATATGAAAATGTGCATCTGATGCCATTTTAAGGTTAGAGGACAAACAGATTAGGCTGTATATCATATTAGGTATAGCAAGTAAGTAAGTGCACCTGTACTTAAAATAATTCAATTGCAATGTTGGATATTCCTGTTGCTAAAGGACCTTGAATTCAAGAAGTTTAGATCCATAGCTTTGTAATCTGATTATTTTTAACCTATTGCTAATCTATATGAACTCACTCTGCACTGTATGTAGGGAGCTGAAGTCCTGTTTTATTTTGATGACATTTCATAGCCATAAGGACCACATATCCCATAATGCAGAGCAGTCCATGACAGGATCCTAAGAAGAACCAGTCAGATCCCAAACAGAAGTCAGATGACAGAGTTCTAGTCAGGATATTGGATAATGTTTAAACTGTACATGAAGGGTAGGTGAGAGACATTGTCTTGCACTAATTAGGTATTTACATTTTAATATTTGTTTAATATTTGTTAGCTAACCCCTTCACTGCCACTGGCTTACAGCATAACTGTTAAGTTTTATATAACCTTACCTGAACATTGTGTTTGCTTTATTTGAAATACTTTACCTCATATACTTAAACAGATAATTTGTTACATGTATATGTGTATTTTGGTTTTTTTTGTAATAAAAAATCATATTTATCATAGCTATGCTGATAAATAATATAAGTTTCTATAGTTAAATGAGAATTAAAATGATGCAGCATAACTACAAATCTGACTAGAAAATATCACATGAACATCTCTTTGTAAATTTATTCAGTAACATCCTTTTGAGCCCAGGATTTGCAAGGGATGCAATAACCTTATTCCTTCAATTTATAGAGGTTTACTATGAAATTTTAAGAGATTAAAGGGCCATAATACCCAAATGTTGAAAAGTGATGCAGCATAGCTGTAAAAAGCTGACTAGAAAATATCACCTGAGTATCTCTATGTAAAAAAGAAAGATATTTTACCTCAAAAGTTTCTCAGTAGCCACATCCTGTTGTAAAGGACTTATAAGCAGCAAATCAGCATGTCTGTCCCGGGACAGCTAAGTGAGTGAGCTTTCATGCACACTGTTATTTCCCTATTCAGTTTAAGAAAGTTTACTATGAAATCTCATGAGAGTTAAGTGAAATCTCATGAGATCACAGTAAAATAGTTCATGACCTCAGCACTGCTGTTGCTGATTGGCTGCTGTTCATTTCTTCATTATTATTTTTTTACCTGCAGCTGAGCAACAGCTGAAGTATTTTTTTTTACACAGAACTTACTCTGCTGAGCTGAGGAAATTGTGAGGTAAAATATCTTCCTTTTTTACATAGAGATGCTCAGGTGATATTTTCCTGTCAGTTTTTTACAGTTATACTGCATCACTTTCAAGTGATTTAGCATATGAGTATTATGTCCCTTTAAGGTAGAATCCTGTGAGATAACAGTGTGAAAGCTTATTGGCTGAAAGAGAGGGGGAGAGGAGAGGAGTTCATGTGATATATTCTAGTCATGTTTTTACAGTTATGAGGCATTATTTTCATGTGATTTAGCATATGGGTCCCTTTATATGGGTACAACAACAGTATTATGGTTATTACAGCTCTCTTCAAAGCCATTCTTATTTTAACCCCTTATAGGTGTAAGCTCTGCCTTCATGCTAGGTGCCGCCATCTTGGAGCTTAAAGGGACATGAAACCCAACATTTTTCTTTCATGATTCAGATAGAACATGCAAAAAAAACTTTCTAATTTACTTCTATTATGAAAATTTCTTTGTTAATTTTCTATCTTTTTTTAAAAAGCAGGAGATAAGCTCTTGAGCGTGTATTTGTCTGGAGCACTAGACAGATGGAAGCACTATTTCCTGCCCTGAAGTGCTCCAGATACCTACCTAGATATTTATTCAACAAAGAATATAATGTGAATGAAGCAAATTTGATAATAGAAGTAAATTGGAAACTTTTTAAAAATTGCATGCTCTGTCTTAATCACAAAAGGGCATTTTTTATTTTCATATACCTTTAAGTATTCGCACATCCTGTGACAGAAAGGTGCACATTAACAGGTCAGAAACATTGCAGTCTTTTTCACAATCCATATTGTACACCTTAGTTTAGTATGCCCAATAGAGAGTGGGAGCTGTATATTTGCATGCGCCTATATAATTGCTGAGGGCTTTTTTTATATTCCTTATTTAAAGGAACTTTGTACATTAGATTTTTTTTTTTTTGCATAAATATTTTGTATATGAGCCATTTACATAGCCTATCTAGGAGTGTTTTTGGAGAAAAAAAATATACTTTTGCTTATTTTTTTTAATAACATTGTGCTAATTTTTAGACTCCTAACCAAGCCCCGAAGTATCAGCTGTAGACACAAGTCTACAGACTCCTGCTGCTCATGTTTGTGTAAAGGGTCTTTTCATATGCAGGGTATGGGGGGGAGGGTCTGCCCTTTCTGCTTTTTCAGCCCCTTTCAATGGGCGTCCCAGCCTAACCTCATCAACAGTGCTAAACTAGGAGCTTCTAAGTAAGTATCCAAATGGTTTTATACTGGATTTTTAGATCAGTATTGGTGCATATTCTTTATAGTAATGTCTTTTACATGCAGTTATATGACAATTGATGTATACTGTCCCTTTAACTTTTTAAACTGTGTAAAAAAAGCTACAAACATATAAAGCTTCAGGTTTTTATTGTGCACGCTAACCCAACGTGCAAGTTACAGCTGTTAAAATAGCAGTTCACATGACTGATCTGTAAAAGCACACTGGTTCATTTACATAATGCAACATATGCGTTTAAAGATGGAGTTGCTCACTTTGAAGATGCAGAGCTTCATCAAACAGCAATTGTAACGGTTTACCATCAGATAACCCCTTTAAAGAAATCTGCAGGTACAGGGGAAAACACAATTGAATGGTGAGTAATAACTATACTGCTGTAGCAGTTTAAATGTCCCTCTAAGTATAATTTTACTAAAAAAATGTTAACTAGCATGTTGACAATGACTTTCTTGTTTAAATGAAAATAAAGGTTATATTTTAATTTGTATTTTTACCACCTCTTGAAATGCAGTTTAGTTTCAGTATAAGAATTTGTGTCAAACCCAATATAACCTCTTAAATGCTAACACATTTCACACTGCTATTGCTAAAACTGTTTTTAGACATTTTCATTTTTCACATCTTTTTGTTTTAATTTTTTCAGTTTTAATTACATAGCAACTGTGTATTTAGGTGCAAAAGTTTTGGAGCTGTATACATAAAAATCTGAGCCTTAAAAGGTAGCTACTAAACCCTATTTTTTTTCTTTCAATTCAGATAGAGCATGCAATTTTAAGCAACTTTCTAATTTACTCATATTATCAATTTGTCTTTGTGCTCTTGCTATCTTTATTTGAAAAGCAAGAATGTAAGCTTAGGAGCCAGCCTATTTTTGGTTCAGCACCTGAGTTGCACCTGCTGATTGGTGGCTAAACGTAGCCACCAATCAGCAAGCCCAAGCCAGGTGCTGAATCTAAAATGGGCCGGCTCCAAAGCTTTCATTCCTGCTTTTTCAAATAAAGATAGCAAGAAATCGAGACTCATCAGACCAGGCAACGTTTTTCCAATCTTCTTTTGTCCAATTTTTGTGAGCCTGTGCGAATTGTAGCCTCAGTTTCCTGTTATTAGCTGACAGGAGTGGCACCCGGTGTGGTCTTCTGCTGCTGTAGCCCATCTACTTCAAAGTTCAAAGTGTTGTGTGTTCAGAGATGGTATTCTGCATACCTTGGTTGTGACGAGTGGTTTTTTGAGTTACTGTCTTTCTATCATCTCGAACCAGTCTGCACATTCTCCTCTGACCTCTGACATCAGATCAACAGTTTTTTTAAATATTTA